>NC_016091.4:17042388-17342388 GCF_000004515.6 Glycine max | reverse complement strand
TAACTGAGACTTTCGACATGGAATTCATGTCCTTTGGCCTAGGTATAGATGTAAACCTTTGTTCATCAAAGATAGCATCTCGTGACTCTATAACCGAGTTCACAGCAACAGAATCATTAGATTCTAGCACATAGAATCTATATGCTTTAGAATGTTCAGCATATCCAATAAATATGCAATCTATACCTCTTTCACCTATGGTTTTCCTTTTAGGTTCTGTAAGCCTGACTACAGCCCTACATCCCCAAATTTTGAGATAACTCAAATTTGGTGTCTTTTTGTGCCAAAGTTCATATGGGGTAACCTTATTCCTTTTGTTAGGAATTCGGTTCAACAAGTAACATGCTGTCAACATAGCCTCACCCCAAAATCCTTCACTTAAACCCGAATAGGATAACATGGAATTCACCATTTCTTTCAAGGTTCTATTCTTCCTTTCGGCTACACCATTCTGTTGTGGTGTATAGGGAGCTGTAGTTTGATGTATTATTCCAGTAGATTGAAAATAAACCGGATCATAATACTCACCTCCCCTATCCGTACGAAGAGTTTTGATTAGCCCATTTTGATGAAGTTCTACCTCTTTCTTATAAATTTTAAATTTATCAAGAGCTTCATCTTTTGTATTTAATAAATATACATAACAATACCTTGATGCATCATCAATAAAAGTAACAAGATATTTTTTATGACCTAATGATGGAGTAGCATGCAAATCACACAAATCACTATGAATAAGGTCTAAGACTTTAGTCTCACTTTTAACATCCTTAAAAGGTTTCCTAGTGATCTTGGTCAACATGCAAGTTTTGCATTTTTCAATGTTCATATCAAAAGGAGGAATCATACTTGTTTTTGACATATCTTTTAATCTTTTGTAATGAACATGTCCTAATCTAGCATGCCAAATTTCTGATTTTGTCATATTAGTTATAGAACTACACGAGGCCATACAAACAGATTCATGAACAAAAGGAACATCAATGTTTAATTTAAACATTCCATTACAACGATAACCAAATCCAACAAACGAACCATGTCTTGACAAGATGTACTTGTCACTTTCAAGTACTTGCTTGAAACCACAATTATTTAAAACCATACCAGACAATAAGTTCTTACGAATACCAGGTACAAATAAGACATTATCCAAATACAAACTTTTTCCGGAAGTAAAAACTAAATTCACACAACCTAATCCTAGGATTGGTTCAGTTGCAACATTGCCCATCTTCACAATAGAGCCATCATCGATTGGTCTAAATTCCTTGAACCAACGACGATCTTTGCACACATGGCTTGTTGCTCCCGAATCAAACCACCAAGCAACGTCATCATCCTGCACATAGAATGCATCAGATATTAGTGATACATAATTTGAATTCGTATTCGAATTAAAATTATTCACTACAATCTGACCTTGTTGCTTTTCAGGATCATTAGACCCACTTGGACCAGCCTTGTTCTTTCCTTTGAACACCCGGCAATCCCTCTTTAAATGACCAGGTTTCCCACACTTCCAACATGACAATTTTGTCTGTTTGTTTGGACCTTTGTTCTTATTTCCTTGAAATTTTCGTTTGTTACCTTTAGCATTGTAATTTTGCTTAACTATTCCACTTTCCTCTACCATATTAACGGAAGAGGAACCTGCTACGGTTTTATCATTGACTTTGTCAATTTCCTGAGCCCTCAGCGACTCCTCAATCATGAAATGACTACCGAGTTGAACCAGAGTCAACTCTTCCTTCTTATGTTTCAAGGTATGCTTGAAGTCTTTCCAAGAAGAAGACAGTTTATCAATTATAGATGAAACTGCAATGGATTCATCCATTTTCAAATCATGTTGAGTAAACTGACCCAAAATCCGCAGCAGTTCATTATATTGCTCCATAACAGGCCTCAAATCAATCATTTTGTAATTAAAGAAATTACTAACTAAGAATTTGTTACTTGAGGCATCTTCTGCCATATACTTGGATTCAAGAGAGTCCCATAATTCCTTAGCAGACTCAACATTTTGATAAATATCAAAGAGAGAGTCAGACATACCGTTCAGAATGTGTCCACGACAAATGTAATCGTCGTTCTCCCATTTCGAACGCTTCCTTGTTTGATCCAGAGTTTCGCCTTCCATATACACCGGCATCGGTGTACTCAGCACATACACCACATTCAATGTTGTCAAGAGAAAGTGCATCTTCTTCTGCCATCTTCTGAAATCCTGCCCTTCAAACTTGTCCAACTTCGCAAACTTGCTTGTCATCTTCGAACTATCGTTCGTCATCTCGAAAGATTTGATTCAATCTTTTGTTGGTTAATTTTGAAAATCGAGATAATCCTGGATAAATCTGAAGTCGTGTATAAACACTTTCAGATTGAATCAAATTTCGGGGTTCAACCAAAATTGTTCAATCGGATAAAATCAGAAGATTATAATTCAAGAGTTTTGTTTTGGTCTTGTGAGTTTTTCACATGTTATGCTTTCTGAACCAGGATGATTATTTATAATCAAAGAACAGGTGGTTATTGGCGGTTGATGGAAGTTATTTATTTTTAAAAATTGTCGTTGATGGAAGTTTTAGTAACTTCTATGTAACTTCCAACCGTTGATGGAAGTTTTAGTAACTTCCATGTAACTTTCAACCTTTGCCTAAACCGAACATCTCGTTATTACATTAAAACAAGCGTGCACTCTTATTTTAACACAATAAAGAGATCAATTACACTAAAATGTCCAACAGCAAAGGGGTGTCAAATTGGACCAAACTTAGGTATTGAAGTTGGTGATCAGGTATCTTTTAGGTAATTCATTAACTTAATTTAGGTTAACACGTAGCTTTGGAGCATTTGATATAGAGAAGTCCATCTTTTAAAAAAATCAGTTATTATTTATTAACATGTTACAGTAGCTTAGTTCTTCATAGGTTTGGGGTTCTGCATCAATCTTGTTTATGGCTTAGCTTTTTGTGTGGTACTTATGTGAATTTTAAGTTGGTTTTTACTACATTGGTATGTTGTTAATTGTATTTACATGAGAAACTGCACCATTTTCGTGAAGTAGTAATGTAATTGTAAATGGGGCCTTATTTCGATTGTCATAGAACACATCGTTGGGGAAGGGAGATGAACTTTAAGTGTGATTATGCCTTGAACAAAAGATTAATTTTGTATCCAATTCAAATGGCCTAAACTATGATTGATTCACATTTCACTCAAAATTCTGTTTCGGTATTTGAATTTATTTATAGATTGAGGAAAAGAAAAGTTGTTCATTAGAGGCACCCAAAGAACAACAATGATTTATGTAAATTCTATATCTATATTTTGTTGAGAATATGTGAATATCTGTTCGACTGAGTAGCTTTGTGTTGCATATATTTGAGAACTACTTAATTTGCTACAGTTGCTGTTTGCATTAGAAGAAAAGAAATTGAAGTTGACACTTGATGTTCTGTTTTAATTTTCACGGTAAAATTTATCTCGTGGCCATATTGTCGTACGTGTTCGAGTCTTTGACATGTTTTCGATCATTTTGAATTCTGGGATCCGTAAAGACTTTCTTCTCACTTATATACAACTTGTAATAACTTATTGCAGCCTTTATGAGAATTAAAACAGAACACATTGCTTTCTTGTTATACTGGCTACTGAATATTGCTTTAAGCTTGGTGTAAGATCTTATTTTCATTTTTTATAAGCTTACTTTGGGCTGGTGCTATTATACTTTATTTCAAGTACCTAATGCATGCCACAGAAAATCCCCTTCCTAGATGGTTTAGGGTAGCGGATTGCTTCAGCTGAATGTTTGATGCAAATTTGAGATTAAACCAGCCAAGATATTTTTCCCAAATGTTGGTATAAATATAGAAAGGTATAGAGCCTATCATTTACCTAAATGATACTACTAATTTCCCAAATGTCTATAGCCTATCATTTTCCTAATTAGTAGTTTCATTTACCTACCAGTAAGTTAGTAACAATATTCAATACATTACAACTTTATCCGACGTATATGTATAATCCTTTCCGTAATCCAACTTTCAACGAGAACACTAATTGTCATGACTTAAGTATATTAAAAAAAATCAACAAAAAATTGCCAGTCCATTATGTGAGATAGTCTCATGACTTAAATACCTGAACATTTTATTCTACTCAGTATGAGACTTATAACAACAATGTACTACATTTGGGCAGCGAGTCAAAAAGCTATTCATATTGGCTTCATATGCAATGTAAGAAATACAAAAATTATCTAGCATCCAATTGTGAAATAGATATGCCATTAACTGAAGAAGAGGTTTGCCTTTCAGGAGAAGATTCTACTTCACTAGGTTTCTAATAAGAAACCAGGCTCCTTTGGTTGAGCTAAAATAGTTTCGTTTGTCAACATAACAACCACTGATGCCGTGTTAGGCCTATCATATGGATGATGTTGTATACATAAAAGACCAACTTGTATGCAACGTAAGGCTTCTGATATAACATACGAGTCCCCCAGACAATCATCAATCAATTCTATTAGATTTCCTTTTTTCCACGTTCTGCATGCCTGTTACAATTTTAAAAATATTGTTATATACATTTCATGTATGTAATTATTTTTCTTACTCACATGCCGAATAAGATTATAATTATCGTCGCCCATGTATGTAAGTCCTTTATTTTTTTTTTCCGCTTATAATCTCTAGCAGTAATATGCCAAAGCTGAATACATCAGATTTTATGGAGAATAACCCATCAATGACATATTCTGGCGCCATATAACCAAAAAAAAAAGTTAATTTGAAGTTGTTTTTTCATTATAACTTCAATGTAGTAAAACATACTTCCTATGTCCCAACTACTCTATTTCTATTCCCTTCAATTTGATCATCTCCACAAAGTCTTGCTAAGTCAAAATCTGAAAATTTTGGATTCATATCATTGTCTAACAAAATGTTACTTGCTTTTAGATCTCTGTATGATCCTCAATATAGAATCTTGATGTAGATAAAGAAGTCCACGAACAATTGCACACATGATATGGAAGCGTGTAGACCAATCTAGAAGTTTACTTTGAGTTGGATCTATCAACAAAATCCATTTTATTGATTAGCAATTTCTTTTCAAAATGAAATATAAAAGAAAAAACTTTACCATATAATTAGCAAACTTTAGGAGATTAGAAACCAACCAAAAAGAAATGAATCTAGGCTTTTGTTGGACATATATTCATAGAGTAACATTTTCTCCTCTTCTTGACACTACTACAAAATATTGATTTTACGTCGGTTATAAAACATATACGATGTTGGTGGTTAACCGTCGTCGTAACGGACGTGCCACATTCTAAGACGATCGTGTTTCAAAAACCGTCTTAAAATGTGACATATTCTAAGACGGTCGTTTTAAAGTGACATATTTTAAGACGAGTTTTGACAGAATCATCGTACAAATGATTTTTTTTAACCGGTGATTTATTTACACACATATATATATATATATATATATTACGAATTCAGACCAACACATCGCAACCTGGAAAAAATTAAATTAACACATTACATACACCATAACTTTGCAATAGTGAATTTACCAACACATGTAATGAAAAGAAATCATGATCATGTTAGCTAGCTAGAGATGCAACTCAAAGAAAGGCATGTAGGAGAACAAAATTATACTGTTGCTATTAGAAAAACACAATGTTGTAGTACCCATGGTCAAATTGTGCTCCTTCAATGTAGTAAAGTTGGTTAGCCGATTGTCTTCATCAAATTCTTATGTCCATGTGGCTTTTAATTGGCTGTACAAAAAGAGTGGCAAATCCTGATGCTTTTCTAGTATGAGTTTATGTAAATAATAAGGAACTCCTCGTGTAGCCAAACCATGTATGTACTGTAAGGAAATAGTTTAATTTGAATTTAGACATGGAACAATCATAAATAAATATATAAATAATAAATGTATGTCAAATTAAACAAAACATCCTTCATGCATAACACTAAACAAGGATACAAAGTTTAGAAAAATATATACAAAATTTTGCTATTCTTATTTATTTACCATTTTCTTAAACTAAAACAAAAAGAGAAAATGCTTGATAAAACATTTCAACTGCCTTCAAAGAGTACATGCAAAATATTAAAGGCTTTCTATCAATGAGAGAAATAAAGCCATGTGGGAATCAGAGCGCTCCACATGAACTTGAGTAAATTTCAAATTAAGATTTAATTAATAAGTATAGTCCATTACTTATGTCAGCATTTCATTTGAGACACAGTAATTGATCAAATTTTGAGCATGCATCGAATGCCACATCCTCAGAGTTGCAGAATATGACAAACAATGCAGCAGTTACCAGTTCCTTGTGTTTTCCCTCATTGAATTATCAAGATATCAAATTTTTAACACTAGATGATAATCTTAATCAAAATTTTTGAGGTATGTTCAGTTTTAGAATCTCTGCATTGGATACAAATAAAAGTTGTTAATGTTACGGGTTCATGGTTTGATAAATTCAATTTTATGAAAATTCAGTTTGAATAAAAATCTCGATTAAAGTCACTGCAAGTTTTCCAATTAGATAGGTTATTTTACAACAGGTTACATACTATAATGCATGTTGGGTAATCCTTGATAGGTTACTTTTTTTTATCACTTCTAAATGACCATTATCTTACATTTGGCTGACGTGGTATATCGATGGTACCAAAATTCAAAAGTGGCAAAAGCCAATAGTTTAAATTAATCTGGCCAATACATTTTTTTGCCTTAGCTTACTTGTATTTGATATGGAAAACTTTAGGTTGCAATAGCAGATACAACAAACCAGTCTCTACATGTTAAATTGTTAATGAGTTTCCAAACAATGTTTTATTAGTTAATTTGTTTTGTCGCTGACAATAAAATATCTCAAAATGCATGGTTCAAGTTATCCATTGCTTCTGACTGGGGCTAATATGTCTAAGAGCAGTATGAAACATTCAAATACTAACAATTTATCCATTAGCCCTCGTTTTGTACTCTAATAAGTTATATGTACTAAATAAGACTGTGAAATATCTTTCAGGCACAAGCATTCAAGGAGAATATAAGCATACCATTAATTCTCAAATTTTGCAAAAGCAAAACAGATGACTTCTTACCAAATTGTTCTGAGGCTCCAATTCTTTGTGCTGGTTGTGGGACACAGACTGCATTATATACCAATGAGTTAAAGAGGTTCAGCTATTCTGAGATACAACTTGCAACAAATGATTTTTCAAAGGATAACTTATTAGGTTATGGTGGATATGGTCACACTTACAAATTTATGTCCAAGTAAAAATCGATGTTTTCCAATTAAGATAACATTATGCATATTTTGAGCAAGTGCAAAGTAATAATAATACTAACTTGTTTAAGGCACCGAATTGTAGATTGAGCCTCAAAAAATGCATTTGTTTGAGAAATAAGGTCATCAACATTAGCCGTGACGTTCCCAAGACACTGCAGTATGTATTCTTATGTATTTTCCAACACACTGCAGTATATAGTACATATTCCAATCAGTCGCAGGTCATAATGTCCATCTCACAAACAACAATTTGTGAAGAAGGAAAAAATTAGAAAGCTCAATGGGAAAAAAGGGAATAACATAATAAATCTAAACTTTTAGTACCATATTTGTTGAATTTTTAAGCAAATTGTGTGACCTTCTAAAACAACTAAATAATATCTCATCTTCATATTCATATCTTCCTAAATTAGCATACATAGACATGGTTATTAAAATTTAATTTTCATGCATATATGTAAGGATTCTTACACTGTCAATCAATCAAGTATGAGTTATACATTTTTGTATTGGTCGAAATGGCCACCTCTATTGTAAAGGCTAGCAAACGAGTGAACCTTTAGTATTGAACAAAAAATAAGAATTCAATTAAAAAATATAGGAGAAAGGGTCAACATTTGTTCTCTAGTGTTTGGTAACTTACATCTTCTGGGAATGCAAGTTTTAATAATGTTGCTTCAAACGAAAAATCTGTGACCACCCCATTTCAAATGACAAATTTTATTTAAAGTCACTGAATAAAATAATACTATTAAAAATGAAGGCTGAAACGCAAATTCATGAATAGAAGGATAATGAAATTACCATAAGAGGTTTGGAATACTTATTTCATGAGTTGCAGAGAGATTAAGTTGATCCAATCAAAGTTGAATACCAAAAACAACAACACTCATTGTCACCGAGACCAGCTTTCGTACATTAACTAAATTGTTTTTGTACACAATCATCCACACCAAAAACATGAACTCATTCTTGGTTAATTTGAAAATCGAGATGATACTGGATAAATCTGAAGTCGTGTATAACACTTTCAGATTGAATCAAATTTCGGGGTTCAACCAAAATTGTTCAATCGGATAAAATCAGAAGATTATAATTCAAGAGTTTTGTTTTGGTCTTGTATATTTTGTCACCCGTTATGCTTTCTGAACCAGAATGATTATTTATAATCAAAGAACAAGTGGTTTTTGGCAGTTGATGGAAGTTTTTTTTTTTTTTAAAAAACTGTCGTTGATGGAAGTTTTATTAACTTCCATGTAACTTCCAACCGTTGATGGAAGTTTTAGTAACTTCCATGTAACTTCCAAAATTTGCCTAAACCGAACATCTCGTTATTACATTAAAACAAGCGTGCACTCTTATTTTAACATAATAAAGAGATCAATTACACTAAAATGTCCAACAAACCTCCCCCATTTTAATGTAATTACCGATCAAATCACCAAAGTCATAACATACCACAAACTACTGCATAGATGAAATATCGTGACGATTGAATTTCATCTTAGCAAATTATACGTTTCAAATATTCGAATATCAGGGTGTCACTAAGGATTGAACCCTTTCTATTCATAATGAATACATGAAGATAATCTGCACAATAGTTTATAACATTACTCTTGCTCGACACTAGTTTACTAGCCTGTGTCCCTATCCTTCATAAGCATATCAAAGCCAAGTCCCAGCTTCTTGAAGCGGCTAAAACTTCATGCTTATATAGGTAGTCCTTTTCTTTCTTGCACCTGCAAATGCAATTTTTCAAAAGAACCATTGAGAAGTTATACTTCAACCTCCTTAACTTACAGAACCGAACACATTCCTTTTGGGATACTTTCGATGATGTGTTCCAATCTCTACATGTTAAGCTTTCCACATTGAATTCAGCACCTAATGTCATATTAGATGGGAATTGGGTATCTTAACATAAGAGATTTCAGATGGACTTTAATCCTAATCCCACAGCCGACCTTTTCACGAGATCTCTACTTAACCCTTTGGTTAAATGATCGGCCAAATTATGCTGAGTTCTCACAAACTCCACTGATATCACACCATGCATGATTAACTCCCGAACCATGTTGTGTCTAACACCCAAGTGTCTAGACTTCCCATTATACACTTGACTATATGCCTTAGCCAAAGTTCATATGGGGTAACCTTATTCCTTTTGTTAGGAATTCGGTTCAACAAGTAACAGGTTGTCAACATAGCCTCACCCCAAAATCCTTCACTTAAACCCGAATAGGATAACATGGAATTCACCATTTCTTTCAAGGTTCTATTCTTCCTTTCGGTTACACCATTCTGTTGTGGTGTATAGGGAGCTGTAGTTTGATGTATTATTCCAGTAGATTGAAAATAAACCGGATCATAATACTCACCTCCCCTATCCGTACGAAGAGTTTTGATTAGCCCATTTTGATGAAGTTCTACCTCTTTCTTATAAATTTTAAATTTATCAAGAGCTTCATCTTTTGTATTTAATAAATATACATAACAATACCTTGATGCATCATCAATAAAAGTAACAAGATATTTTTTATGACCTAATGATGGAGTAGCATGCAAACACAAATCACTATGAATAAGGTCTAAGACTTTAGTCTCACTTTTAACATCCTTAAAAGGTTTCCTAGTGATCTTGGTCAACATGCAAGTTTTGCATTTTTCAATGTTCATATCAAAAGGAGGAATCATACTTGTTTTTGACATATCTTTTAATCTTTTGTAATGAACATGTCCTAATCTAGCATGCCAAATTTCTTATTTTGTCATATTAGTTATAGAACTACACAAGGCCATACAAACAAATTCATGAACAAAAGGAACATCAATGTTTAATTTAAACATTTCATTACAACGATAACCAAATCCAACAAACGAACCATGTCTTGACAAGATGTACTTGTCACTTTCAAGTACTTGCTTGAAACCACAATTATTTAAAACCATACCAGACAACAAGTTCTTACGAATTCAGGTACAAATAAGACATTATCCAAATACAAACTTTTTTCGGAAGTAAAAACTAAATTCACACAACCTAATCTTAGGATTGGTTCAGTTGCAACATTGCCCATCTTCACAATAGAGCCATCATCGATTGGTGTAAATTCCTTGAACCAACGACAATCTTTGCACACATGGCTTGTTGCTCCCGAATCAAACCACCAAGCAACGTCATCATCCTGCACATAGAATGCATCAGATATTAGTGATACATAATTTGAATTCGTATTCGAATTAAAATTATTCACTACAATCTGACCTTGTTGCTTTTCAGGATCATTAGACCCAATTGGACCAGCCTTGTTCTTTCCTTTGAACACCCGGCAATCCCTTTTTAAATGACCAGGTTTCCCACACTTCCAACATGACAATTTTGTCTGTTTGTTTGGACCTTTGTTCTTATTTCCTTGAAATTTTCGTTTGTTAACTTTAGCATTGTAATTTTGCTTAATTGTTCCACTTTCCTCTACCATATTAACGGAAGAGGATCCTGCTACGTTTTTATCATTGACTTTGTCAATTTCCTGAGCCCTCAGCGACTCCTCAATCATGAAATGACTACCGAGTTGAACCAGAGTCAACTCTTCCTTCTTATGTTTCAAGGTATGCTTGAAGTCTTTCCAAGAAGAAGGCATTTTATCAATTATAGATGAAACTGCAATGGATTCATCCATTTTCAAATCATGTTGAGTAAACTGACCCAAAATCCACAGCAGTTCATTATACTGTTCCATAACAGGCCTCGAATCAATCATTTTGTAATTAAAGAAATTACTAACTAAGAATTTGTTACTTGAGGCATCTTCTGCCATATACTGGGATTCAAGAGAGTCCTATAATTCCTTAGCAGACTCAACATTTTGATAAATATCAAAGAGAGAGTCAGACATACCGTTCAGAATGTGTCCACGACAAATGTAATCGTCGTTCTCCCATTTTGAACGCTTCCTTGTTTGATCCAGAGTTTCGTCTTCCATAAACACCGGCATCGGTGTACTCAACACATACACCACCTTCAATGTTGTCAAGAGAAAGTGCATCTTCTTCTGCCATCTTCTGAAATCCTGCCCTTCAAACTTGTCCAACTTCGCAAACTTGCTTGTCATCTTCGAACTATCGTTCGTCATCTCGAAAAAAATTTGATTCAATCTTTTGTTGGTTAATTCTAAAATCGAGATGATACTGGATAAATCGGAAGTCGTGTATAACACTTTCAGATTGAATCAAATTTCGAGGTTCAACCAAAATTGTTCAATCGGATAAAATCAGAAGATTATAATTCAAGAGTTTTGTTTTGGTCTTGTATATTTTGTCACCCGTTATGCTTTCTGAACCAGAATGATTATTTATGATCAAAGAACAAGTGGTTTTTGGCAGTTGATGGAAGTTTTTTTTTTTTTTTTTAAACTGTCGTTGATGGAAGTTTTAGTAACTTCCATGTAACTTCCAACCGTTGATGGAAGTTTTAGTAACTTCCATGTAACTTCCAAAATTTGCCTAAACCGAACATCTCGTTATTACATTAAAACAAGCGTGCACTCTTATTTTAACATAATAAAGAGATCAATTACACTAAAATGTCCAACACTCATGGCCACTGCTCGGCCAAAAAGCAAGCATTCAGTTAGCGCTGTGCTTGACATTGTTATGAGAACTTAAGGCATCTGCTGTCTTAAATGACATGCAAGCCAATATAAAAATTATGTGTGAATTGATGTGCCTGATTGCTAAGAAAAAGGAAAATAAGGAAAAGGAGGAGACAAATCAATATAAAAAGACATCTCCAATCACCTGTTGTAAGGGTTGCAGCTGTAATCTCCTGACTTCGGAGTCTGCTGCTTGTTATTAGCAGAGTTGGTTTACCAGTCTGCTTGGAAGGGTGAGGAGTTGCAACATAGCCAA
This sequence comes from Glycine max, assembly GCF_000004515.6. Classification (NCBI taxonomy): domain Eukaryota; kingdom Viridiplantae; phylum Streptophyta; class Magnoliopsida; order Fabales; family Fabaceae; genus Glycine; species Glycine max. Next base: position 17,330,153 of record NC_016091.4, on the reverse strand, counting down.
CATTCTTGCTATCTGAACAGATCATTAATTATCATCAATATACTACATCTTTAACTAACTATTCTAAAAGGTGACACTATTTATGGGTCTTACTAACCAGTTCCCTAAGGGCACTAGTTCAGAAACTAAAAGGAAAAAAAACATTTAGTTTGAAAATCATGGGATAACACAAAAAAAATCATGGGTAGCACAATTTAATGCATAAGTGATTGGGGCTTCCCCTGTGAATAGAATAGTGACTGTTCCAAGAAAATACTTAGTGTGATGAGTAAATAATCATGGAAGGCCCAAGCAACAACCCATGACAACTTGATAACAACACGAAAAACCTCACATGTAAATTACAATATTCACATCTTAAAGTATCCAATTTAGCACATCCAAAATGAGTATAAAACAAATAAAGCTTGGAGTAAAAAATATAATACATGATTTACAAAAATAAATGTCACACAAGAAAGAGTTTGGGAGAAAAAAAAACATTACCAACTAACTAGTCTTCTGAGGAGTAACAAATTTTGTCTTCTTCACAGAAACAAGTGTTTTCTTAGAAGAGTCAATACCCGTGTTATTGCTTGCTTCAATCTATATGACAAAAAAAGGGAAGGTTAAATTCAAATCAAACCACAAAAATGAAACACCTTATAGTCCTTCCTTACCTTCTTGGGTGTCTCCTCATCAGATTCATCGTCTCCCTCCTCCTACATAACAATCTACTATCTCTCATATATTTACCAATGACAATGCCATGCATTTAGTTACAAACTACACTTATTATTCTATCTTTTTGTGGCCAATGAATAGTATTTTGGACTTGAAATCTTCAAACCATTTCATTTCACTAACATCAGCTTAAGAAAATTATATACCACCAAAAAAATTATGCAAGAGTCAACATCATCAACAGTCCATCATAAAAGTCGCTTGTGGTTGTTGTATAAATACCTGATCTTCACTTGAATCATCATCAGATTCAGATTCAGAGGAATCTTCATCTTCACCATTTGCTATCTTCTTCTATTTAGCTTCATTTGCATTAGGTTTGATGCCATTGTTCACCTCAATCTTAGGTTTACCTATTTAAATGTTAACAATATACACTAGATAAACTGTTTTATGGCATTATAACTACAAAAGATGGACATATATACCATTGGCAGCACTAACTGGAATATCTTCATGAAAATCTGAAACAAACATGATAATGGGTGCAAATAAGTTGTATAATAATAGTAGCAATAGTAATCAAATAAGGAACATAATCTCACCAAAAAAATGTTCATCATTATCAGTAATGATAAAAGAAGAATGACGTTAAGGACACACAATATCCATATGTTGTTGAACAAGTTGCCTCAGAAATTTTAAGAAGAGGGGAGGTTGAATTAAGATTTTGTTGACTATTCCTAATTGAAAATTTCCCTTACTTAGATATTCCCTAGATTCAATTATTTCTTTAATTATAAGTTACTCGAATAATAAATAAGGAGAAGTAACTTTAAAGAAATATAAAAACAACAGAAAGTAAAAGAGATTAAGGGAAGAGAAAATGCAAAACCGGATTTACATTGGTTCGGCCACAACCCGTGCCTACATCTAGTTCTCAAGCAAATTCTACTTGAGCGTTTTCACTAACCTTGTAAAATCCCTTTACAAGCAATGAACCACAAAGGACTTCCCTCCTTTGTGTTCAGTGTTTACACCAAGAGGCAATCCCACCTCTTGCAATGAACCCCAAAGGACGTTACTCCTTTGTGTCCAGTGATTACACCAAGAAGCAAATTTCACTTCTTGCAATGAACCTCAAAGGACGTTACTCCTTTATGTTCAGTGAATCAACCAAGTAGACCGTCTCTTGAAAAGCTTTTTGTAAGAATGGAGGAGAGAAAGAAAATAGAATAGCAGAAGTTTTTGCCCAATGAACTTTTCTTGACAAAGCAAGTGTTGAACAAAAACTCTTAGAAAGATGTTGAGAATAAACATTTTTAAATTCGTGCCATGGTCACATATTTATAGCCATTTGATGGCTCTTGAAGAAGCCATGTTAAAAGTTGTGACTTTTGGCAATTTCTTCAAAACCAGTCACTTTAAAAAGTTGTGACTCTTGGCAATTTCTTCATGTAGAAGCAAGCTTCATGATGAATCAATATTGATTCAAGGAGTTTTGATGATAACAAAGATGATGACAAAAAGCTCAAAAGTCAAGATCACTTCATGATAACAAAGATGATGACATTCAAGAATGAGTTCAAGATTGAGTCAAGAACACTTCAAGGATCAAGAGGAAATTTGATTTCAAGAATCAAGATTCAAGATTCAAGATTCAAGAATAATCAAGATCAAGATTCAAGACTCAAAGATTCAAGAATCAAGAAAAGACTTAATCAAGATAAGTATTAAAAAGTTTTTCAAAACATTGAGTAGCACAAGAAGTTTTTTACAAAATCATTACCAAAGAGTTTTACTCTCTGGTAATCGATTACCAGATTATAGTAATCGATTACCAGTGGTTTTAAAACATTAAGATTTTCAAAATTCAAAATGAAGAGTCACATTTGTTGATGTGTAATCGATTACACCTTTATGGTAATCGATTACCAGTGACTGTTTTTGAAAACTTCATTTCCAAAAGTCACATTTCTTCAAGTGACTTGTTTCTGAAGATTCTTTCAAAAGTCATATCTTTTTAAGTGATTAGTTTTAAAGGAATTGCCAAGAGTTACAAGTTTTGACTCGAGTAATCAAGAAACTATAAATATGTGACCTTGGCATGAAACATTTTTAATTATCTCATTCAGATCTATCATCTCTTTCAACCATTCTATCTTTCAATCTATCTTTCAATATCTTCTTTCATTTCTTTCAGAACTTTCTTATTTCATCTTCTCTTCATCTTTCTAAAAGTTTTTGTTCAAAAATTTTTCTTCCAAGAAAATTTCTTTGTTCAAAAACTTGTGCTATTCATCTTTTTCATTCCCTTCTCCCTTTGCCAAAAAGAATTCGCCAAGGACTAACCGCCTGAATTCTTTTTGTGTCTCTCTTCTCCCTTTTCCAAAAGATCGAAGGACTAACCGCCTGAATTCTTTTGTGTCTCCCTTCTTCCTTGTCAAAGAATTCAAAACGACACAGTCTGAGAATTTTTTTAATTCTTCCCTTTCCCTAAAACAAAAGATTTCAAAGGACTAACCGCCTGAGAATTCTTTTGTTTCCCCCTTCACAAAGTTTCGAAGGACTAACCGCCTGAGAACTTTGTTTTAACAAATTGGAGGATACATCCTTTGTGGTACAAGTAGAGGGTACATCTACTTGGGTTGTTGACTGATAACAAGAGATGGTACATCTCTTGTGGATCAGTTCTAGTGGAGGGTACATCCACTAGGTTATTCAAAGAGAACAAGGGAGGGTACATCCCTTGTGGATCTTTGCTTGTAAAAGGATTTTTACAAGGTTGAAAAGAAATCTCAAGGACCGTAGGTCTCTTGGGGACTAGATGTAGGCACGGGTTGTTGCCAAACTAGTATAAAACTCTTGTGTGTTTGTCTCTTTCTTCCCTACTTTTTTAATTTCCGCTGTGCACTTTAATTTCTGCTTTTACTTTTGGTTAAGTTTCTTTTCTATTCTTTATTTTCTTAACAACATAGTAAAAGCCTAAGAAGGGTAATTTTTAATTAGTAAAGGTCTAGTAATAATTAATTAAACCCCCTATTCTTAATTATTTTGAGGCCACTTGATCTAACACTTCAAAACTAGTCACTATAAAAGTTGTGACTCTTGACAATTTTTTCAAAACCAGTCACTTTAAAAGTTGTGACTCATGGCAATTTTTCAAATCTAGTCATTGGTAATCGATTACTATAATGATATAATCGATTACACAGTTTATTTTATCAAAAGTTGTGACTCTTCATGTTGAGGTTTGAAATCCAACGTTCAAAAAACACTGGTAATCGATTACAGATATTGTGTAATCAATTACACTATTTTGAAAATACTTTTGAATGTTACAAGACAATGGTAATCGATTACTACTTTGTAAATCAGTTATAAAATGTTTTGGGCTTCTGGTAATCGATTACTACCTTATGGTAATCGATTACCAGAGAGTAAAAACTCTGGTAAAAGATATTTCTTGAAAAATTCTCTTGGACAATTTTGTGTTGTTCAATCTTTTCTTTGAAAAATTCTTTTTAACTTACTTTGATGTTTTTCTTGAGGCTCTTGCATATCTTGAGTCTTCTCTTGAATCTTCTTGATTCTTTAATCTTGTTTGAATGAATCTTTAATAATTTTTGGCATCATCAAAATAATCTTGGAAGCTTTGCTTCTACATATGTGAGAGAATATTATAGAATGCGTTAGTGACTGTTAAGAGAAAATGTGTTCTTATATCAATGTAAAACAGTATCAAAAAGGATATCCATAAATGGGGTACAAACACCTTGCCTCTGCATGTCAACACACAAGAACCTTTAGGGAACAATCGACACACTAACTACAGAAATGTAGCAAAAGAGGACAACATTTAAATTAAAAGAGGACAAGTTTAAGCACACTACACCTACTAAACGATTCAAAGGTGTGTAGACATACAACATAGAATTGAGATACATTGAACACCTCATCACTGTAACTATATATAATTACACTAAATTATGGAATGTATATGTGCTACCTGATTTTTGTTCTTGTTAGATGCGTTGTCAATAGAACTACCATAACAATGACTTGCAATCAATTAGTGTGCCACAACAAAAAACACTTATCCTATCAGGTTTATCATCTTAGTCGATCTGAATATTTTAAATTTTTAATTCATTATTTTAGTGACTCTATTTCTAAATTTCGATTGTATGGGAATCGACAGGTCAATCCTTGGTGTGGCCAGCACCTTTTTATGGTACTGTTCTTCCTCAATAATATGATATACTAGAGTCACCATTATACTAGAATACTTATACATCATCCTCTGTTTTACGTAACTCATTTTGCTTCAAGCAACAATTGATCCGTGGGTTGCCACTGTTGTTCATATTAATATCTAGGCTTCTCATGGGCCAAGCTTTGCTAATTCCCTGCTCTTTAGGACACTTGGTTGGAGAATCTCCATTGAAGTAAAAGCATTTTTTAAGATATAAAATGAGCACAACTCACAGAAGAGGCAGAACAATAACATGTAAGAGGAACTTCTACTATCCATCATCATTCATCCCATTTTGGCAATTAAGGCACACTTTTTAACTCCTTTAACTACGAGTGAACCTAAATATAAAGCCTACTAGTTGAGAGTTTCAATTTTTAAAAAAGATAATCATACAAATAACTTGACTAAAAAGCATATGTGCAGATGAAGCATGGGTACTCTATTGTGGCAGATTTGACGAACATGCACGTAGATATCTATTCAAACTTCTTAACATGTTTCCAAGATAATTCAGTCAAATAGTATCTAGTAGTCTTATTTTAATTGTAAATTAGGCTCTTAAATTGGGGTTACTTATGCATGTTACACTCACTATTTACAGTAATTAGTAATTAGAAAATTTATTAGCTTCGCAAAAGACTGTGAACAGAATCAAAATGTGTTCAAATACCTTGCCTTCTTTATCTGGTCATATACAGCTCTATAAGTATACTTCCACCAAGACTCGAAAGCGGCTTTTATTGGCACTAGTTGATGTAAGCTCCATTGGAGCTTGTAGGCCTAGGATCTTCTTCATCAATGGATTCCTTTGCTTCTTGGAAGATGAATAGCAGCAGAATGGAGAAGGAAGAGAGGAGGAGACGCCACTTCAAGGAGAAGATGAGTCTAGAAGAAGCTCACCACCATAGGAGGCCATGGATAAGAGCTTGGAGGAAGAAGGAGATGAATGAAGGGAGATGAAGAGAAGAGCACGAAATTTTATGCTCTAAAAGAGCTCTGAAATCTGAAGTTTAATTTTCAAATGATCAAAGTTGAAAAAATGCACACACATGACCTCTATTTATAGCCTAAGTGTCACACAAAATTGGAGGGAAATTTGAATTTCAATTCAAATTTCACTTGAATTTGTGGAGCCAAAATTTCACTAATTATGATTAGTGAATATCAAGATGGGTAGCACTAATCCAAGATCAATTCCAAGATTATCCACTAATTGTGCTTAGGTGTTATGAGGCATGTAAAGCATGAAGGACATGCACAAAGTGTGACTATATGATGTGGCAATGGGGTGTAGTAAGCAAATGCTCACCTCCCCCTCTAAAATTTAATTGGATTGGGCTTCTACCAATTCAATTAAATTTATTTCCCAACACACACATCAAATGTTCACTTAGTGCATGTGAAATTACAAAACTACCCCTAATACAAAAACTAGTTTAGGTGCCCTAAAATATAAGGGTTGAAAAATCCTATATTTCTAGGGTACCCTACCTACATTATGGAGCCCTAAATACAAGGAACAAATATAATGACATCCTAATCTAATATGTACAAAGATAATTGGACCCAACCTTGGCCCATGGGCTCAGAAATCTACCCTAAGGTTCATGAGAACCCTAGGGCCTTCGTCAGCAGCTCTAGCCCAATCCTCTTGAGTCTCTTGCTCATGGCTCTAGTGACTGGTCCCTTCCTAGGGAGGATTACATCATCCTCTCCCCCTTGAAGAGGATTTGACCTCAAATTTGTTAGTTCCTCCTCCTCAATATCAGCTCCACCTGCAAAAGGAATTAAATCAGAAATGTTAAAAGTGGTGTTGACTCCATACTCTTCTAGGAGGTCTAACCTATAGGCATTGTTATTGATCCTCTCCAAAACCTGGAAAGGTCCATCCCCTCTAGGGCTAGGCTTGGATTTCCTTTTAGTAGGGAATCTATCCTTCCTAAGATGGAGCCAAACCCAATCACCCTCATTAAGAATTAGCTCTTTTCTTCCTCTATTGCTTTTAGTTGAATACACCTTTGTTTGGCTCTCTATTTAGTTCTTAACCCTCTCATGCAACTTCTTTACAAACTCTGACCTAGATTCCCTTTCTTTATGTATAAAAGAAGTGTCCATTGGAAGGGGAATGAGGTCTAACGGTGTTAGGGGATTGAACCCATAGACAACCTCAAAAGGGGATTGCTTGGTGGTTTTATGAACCCCCCTGTTGTAGGCAAATTCTACATAAGGAAGATACTCATCCCAAGACTTATGGTTGCCTTTCAGAAGAGCCCTTAAAAGGATGGATAAAGACCTATTCACTACCTCTGTTTGCCCATCAGTTTGTGGATGACAAGTGGTAGAGAAAAGAAGTCTAGTTCCTAGCTTAGCCCATAAGGTTTTCCAGAAGTGGCTAAGGAACTTAGCATCTCTATCTGACAAAATGGTCCTAGGCAAACCATGGAGTCTCGTAACTTCCCTGAAAAAGAGTTTTGAGATGTGGGAAACATCATCCACCTTGTGGTAGGGTATAAAGTATGCCATCTTGCTAAACCTATCCACCACCACAAAGATAGAGTCTACACCTCTTTGGGTTCTAGGAAGCCCAAGGACAAAGTCCATACTAATGTCTACCCAAGGTGCAGATGGGATGGGTAAGGGTGTGTATAGCCCATGAGGCATCACCCTAGACTTGGCTTGTAAACAAGTCACACACCTAGTGCAATGCTTATGGACATCTTTCTTCATATGGGGCCAATAAAAATTTTCTTCGAGTAAGACAAGGGTCTTGTCTATCCCAAAGTGGCCCATGAGCCCACCCTCGTGGCTCTCTTTCACAAGTAATTTCCTAATGGATCCTTGGGGTATGCAAAGCTTTCCCTCTTTGAACAAATACCCCTCAACCAAATAGAATCCATCTTGGGCCTTTTTCCCACAACTCTCGTAAATGGGAGAAAAATGTTCAACTAAAGCATACAAGTCCCTAATGTTATCAAATCCTAAAATTTGAGCTTTTAGGGAGCAAAACAATGTGTGTCTCCTAGAGAGGGCATCAGCTACCACATTTTGATAACATATGGAAATTACTCTAGGTACTCTACCCATTTTGCATGCCTTTTGTTTAACTTGTTTTGCCCTCTAATGTACTGAAGTGATTGATGATCACTATGAACTACAAATTCCTTGGAAAAAAGGTAATGTTCCCAAGTTTGCAGGGCTCTTATTAAGGCATAAATATCTTTATCATAGGTGGGGTAGTTGAGGGTGGCACTATGAAGTTTTTCACTAAAGTAAGCAATAGGGTGCCCACCTTGTAACAATACAACTCCAACTCCCACTTTAGAGGCATCACATTCTAGCTCAAAAGTTTTAGAAAAGTCAGGAAGAACTAGAACAGGTGCCTTAGTAAGCTTTTCTTTGAGAAAAGCAAAGGCTTGCTCTTGTTTTTCACCCCAGGTAAATGCCACATTCTTCTTCACCAGCTCATTGAGAGGTGATGCAATTGTAGAGAAATTAGGAACAAACCTTCTATAGAAGCTTTTTAATTCATGGAAGCTCCTAATATCTCCCACATTTCTTGGGGTGGGCCATTCTTGGATGGCCTTGATTTTCTTAGGGTCCACTTGGATCCCATTTCTACCAACTACAAACCTTAAGAAAACTATATTATCTACACAAAAGGTACACTTCTCTATATTTGCATAAAGGGTGTTTTTCCTAAGGACTGAAAGAACTTGCCTGAGATGTCCTAAGTGATCATCTAGGATCCTACTGTACACTAAAATATCATCAAAATAAACAACTACAAATCTACCTATGAAATCCCTTAAGACATGATGCATAAGCCTCATAAAGGTGCTTGGTGCATTAGTGAGCTCAAAAAGGCATCGCTAGCCATTCATACAAACCAAACTTGGTCTTGAAAGAGGTTTTCCTCTCATCACCCTTTTTCATTTTGATTTGGTGATAACCACTTTTAAGATCAATTTTTGAAAAGATATTGGCACCATGCAACTCATCAAGCAAATCATCAAGTCTAGGAATGGGGTGCCTATACTTTACAGCGATGTTGTTGATGGCCCTGCAATCTGTACACATTCTCCACGTACCATCCTTTTTGGGCACCAACAACGCTGGCACAACACATGGGCTTAGGCTCTCTTGGACCCTACCTTTCTCCAACAATTCTTTAACCTGAGACTCTATCTCCTTAGTCTCCTGAGGGTTAGTCCTATAGGCTGGCCTATTAGGAAGGCTTGCTCCTGGGACTAAATCTATTTGGTGTTCTATTCCCCTTAAGGGAGGTAGCGCTGGGGGTATCTCTTTGAGAAATATATCACCAAATTCATGTAAGAGTTCTTGGACCTTTAGGGGTAAGGTCTCAAATGTAGGAATTGTGGCAGTGCTAAGGGATGTTTCCCTTGATAGGAGAAGGTAGAAAGATTGTTTAAGAAGAAGTGCTCTTTTAATATCACCTTTTGTTGCAAAATGATTTTCCTTCTTAACAATCTTCTTGGAGGAATCCTTTCCCTCTTTTTCCTTCCCCTTGTCCTTTGAAGACAAGGCCTTACTATCCTTATTTTTCTTTTGTTTTTCTAGTTTTTCTTCCTCATCCCTCTTATCTTTCATAGTTAGTTGATCTTTGGCCACCTGTGAAGGTGTTTGAGGATGCAACACAAATTTAGTGCCAAGATGGGTGAGGGTAATCTAATTAGTTAGGCCATTGTAAATGATCTTCCTATCAAATTGTCACGGCCTTCCTAAAAGAATATGTCCTGCCTCCATGGGAACTATATCACAATTAACTTCATCCTTATATGTCCCAATGGAGAAAGGTACCTTCACTTGTTGGTTAACTATCATTTCCCCTTGCTCATTGAGCCATTGAAGTTTATAAGGTTTTGGGTAGGGAATGATAGTGAGGTTCAACTTGGAAACTAATCTTGTGCTACAACAATTGCAATAAGATCCACTATCCACAATGAGAGAACAAGTTTTATCTAAAATTTTGCATCTTGTATAAGATGTTCTATCTTTGGGATTGAGATAGATCACAAGATTGACCTCCAAGGAGCCTTCTAACCATTAAGAGGTCATCTTCTTCATGGGAGTAGACTTCCTCACTAGACTCTTCACCCCTTACATCATCTTCACTCCCACTAGAGGAAGGGCAAGAAGTAGTCTCCTCTTGACTACTATAAATGTCTTGACCCTTCATGATCATGATTTTCTTTGTGGGGCATTGAGAGGCAATATGACCTCTCCTAAGACATTTGAAGCATTTAATGTTGCTAGTCCTTTCTTGGGAACTAGTCTTAAGGGTGTATTTCTCTATGGTCTTACCCCTATCTTCCTTTGGTTTTGAAGGTGCAGCCCCCAAAATTCTATGGGCTTGGTCTTTCCTTGTATAAAAGTGAGAGCCATAAGATTTTGAAGAAGACTTTCTTTTAATTTTTTGCTCCACTCTTATACAAAGTTGGACTAGCTCATCAAGGTCCCTATATGGAAGGAGTTCAACCTTGTCCCTCACTTCTATACTAAGCTCACTAAGGAACCTAGCTATGCTTGTTCTTTCCTCCTCCCTAAGTCCAGCTCTTAAAAAGAGTAGTTCCATTTGTTGTCTATATTCTTCAACACTCATTCTCCCTTGTCTAAGCCTTTGGAGCTTGTCCATAAGCTCCCTTTCATAGTAGGAGGGAATGTGCCTCTTCCTAAGGGCACTCTTAAGATCATTCCAATACTCTACTGGAAGATCCCCATGAATCCTTCGTTCCCTAACAAGGGAAGTCCACCAATAGAGGGCATACCCTTGAAAGCTAAGGGTAGCCAATGGAACGTTTCTCTCTTCGCTAATACGATGGCAAGCAAAGAGTTGTTCAACCTTCATTTCCCAATCCAAGTAGGCCTCAACATTATCTTTTCCGTGGAAATATGGGAGGCTAATGTTAACCTCTTGAGACCTTTTATCCTTTTCTCTTCTTTGGGAATGATGTTTAGTATGTGAACTATGACGCCCTCTATAATAGTTGCTAAGTTCTTCACTTAAACACTTGCAAGAGTCATGACTACTATAGGAGGCATGCTTTTCTCTTTTTATTTCTTTCATTATTTTTCTTCTTTCTTTCTCTCTTATTTTGTCTCTTTCATCTTGACTTATTTCTTCCACTCTTTTTTTACCTTTTTCTTATCTCTCTTGGTTTTCTTTCCACAACTTAAAGGATCTCAACTCATCTAATATCTTATACAAGGGGTTCTTAGGAGTAGAACCCTCACCATTAACACTAGATGAAGAATGAAGACTCATGTTGGTTCCTAAGTTATGGTTCTTTCTTGTTGGGGGTTTGAAAACAAAAGGTAAAAGAAACTATGGTTGAAACTAGCCAAAATAAACACTAAAAGAGGTGTGAAAGATAAGGTAAAAACTAATTGGTAAAAGGTAATCTATCTAGGCAGTTTGACAATGGAAGGTAAAGGAAATAAGCTATAAAAGTAAGCAAGAAATGTAAACTAGGAGAATCCTAAGAGTGTTTGGATGACCACATTTAAGGTTCCCAACAAAACACTCACAATCCTAAGGGAAAATTGCCTAAAATTATTACACACAAATGGAAGTAGGGTGACCTATTAGAGGCTCCCAACTTACTTCCAATAAAAGGCCTTTTTGTTACAAAATTTGAAAGCAATGAAAATAAGTAAATTGTCAATTACAAAATTATAAAAAGGTCCTCAATTTTGGTGGTTGTTCTCTCTTTGGTGATTCACTTAATTTGGAGTGCTTCTCAGTCCAATAGCTCTTAAAGTGGTTTTCCCCTTGTTTCTTGACTCAAATTCTTCAAGGGATGGCACCAATCCTCCTTTCCAATTCCCTATATGGCAACTCACAAATATGGAAACAAAGAGACAAGTAATAACCAAAGACCAAAAAAATGAAATTAAATCTAAACTAATAGAGTTTTAACAAGACAAATTTTCAAGGATTATTCAACAATTAAAGCAATGAAAGGCACATAAAAGCAAGCTAGGACTCAAAGAGAAACTTAGAATGACTCTAGAGTAGAGTAAAAAAAACTAAAAAAAAAGACTCAAGAAACCTCTAGTTTTGGAACTTGTATTCATAGTAATTTTCAATTGAAATTTTAGAACTAGGATTGGTATAAAATAGGCACCAATTATAGAACAAATTTTGAGGCCAAAACAACAAGCACACTTCCCTTTCACTTTTTTTTTTCCTGGACACTGATTTTTCTGTCAACTTGTGTGATTTTTCTTATTTTTTTTCCTTTAATCCAAATCGCTTGGTTCTTTTTTCATAATTTTGTTCCAGATGTCTAGAAAATTCAGTAAAAATTTCAGCTCAAAAAAAGTAGTGACCAATTCCCAGTAATTTATACAAATTCTTATGTCCAAGCTGCCAGCACCAGCGATATCAACCTAGAAATCAAGAATTGTGTTTATGTTGCTTAAGGCTTGGATAGTTACAATTTGTGTTTGCTTATGCTCAATTATCTTGAATAACAAAATTCAATAGAGCTTAAGACTTATTTTGATTTACAAATCCAGTCACAAATCAGCACCACAACTCAACTTCATCATAGGCATCATGTAGGAAACTTAGAAAAAAAAAGAGTTCAACAACAAGACTACTTCTAGGAATTTATTTAGAACATGTTATGAACTAAATAACATGCATGAATTAGACTCAAAATTCAAAAGATAGGATAAGAATGACAAGAATACATGAACAAATGTATCTAGAATTCAATCAACAAAAATAAAAATTCAACACAAACTTAGAACATAATGTGACAATTACTATTACTAAACATGACTCTAAGACAACATGGATTAAGTGATTTACACTTAGATTTTTGTGTTTTTTTTTCTAATCAATATTTTGGAAGAAAATTTAGATCTAAGGTTCAACATAATAATATTATGAATGAAAAATGATAGAACCTAAAATCAACACAAAAACATGATTCAAGAGTAGATCTACAAAATTTAAACCATAGAAATGCAAGAACAAGTGTAGATCTAAGATTTAATTGGTTTATTTTTTTGAATCAACTCTAAACAGCACCAAACCACAAGATAATGGAGGATATAGATGGAGAATATGATGAAGAACAAGGAATTAAAGAGAATTCACTGAACAAAAAGATAGAGGAAGCAAAAGAACATCACCTAGATGAAGATGCTCTTGATACCACATGATGTAAGCTCCATTGGAGCTTGTAGGCCTAGGATCTTCTTCATCAATGGATTCCTTTGCTTCTTGGAAGAATGAATAGCAGTGGAATGGAGAAGGAAGAGAGAGAGGAGATGCCACTTCAAGGAGAAGATGAGTCTTGAAAAAGCTCACCATCATAGGAGGCCATGGATAAGAGCTTGGAGGCAGAAGGAGATGAATGAAGGGAGAGGAAAAGAAGAGCACGAAATTTTGTGCTCTAAAAGAGCTTTGAAATCTGAAGTTTAATTTTCAAATGATCAAAGTTGAAAAAATGCACACACATGACCTCTATTTATAGTCTAAGTGTCACACAAAATTGGAGGATAATTTGAATTTCAATTCAAATTTCACTTGAATTTGAAATTGAATTTGTGGAGCCAGATTTTCGAGCCAAAATTTCACTAATTATGATTAGTGAATTTCAGTTATGGTTCAGCCTACTAATCCAAGATCAATTCCAAGATTCTCCACTAATTGTGGTTAGGTGTCATGAGGCATGTAAAGCATGAAAGACATGCACAAAGTGTGACTATATGATGTGGCAATGGGTGTAGTAAGCAAATGCTCACCTCCCCCTCAAAAATTTAATTGGATTGAGCTTCTACCAATTCAATTAAATTTATTTCCCAACACACACATCAAATGTTCACTTAGTGCATGTAAAATTACAAAACTACCCCTAATATAAAAACTAGTCTAGGTGCCCTAAAATACAAGGGTTGCAAAATCCTATACTTTTAGGGTACCCTACCTACATTATGGAGCCCTAAATACAAGGACCAAATATAATGACATCATAATCTAATATGTACAAAGATAATTGGACCCAACCTTGGCCCATGGGCTTAGAAATCTACCCTAAGGTTCATGAGAACCCTAGGGCCTTCATTAGCAGCTCTAGCCCAATCCTCTTGGAGCCTCTTGCTCATGGCTCTAGTGACTGGTCCCTTCCTAGGGAGGATTGCATCATAGTGTCTTAGTGGCGTGTGCCTATTGAAAAAAGATGATGAAACTCAATAAACCAAGAGGGTGGGTGAATTGGTTTTCAAACAAAATCGTACTTTTAAAAATAGTTGCAGAAATTTTTTTTCTAAACGAATCGTATCACAAAACAAATGTAAATTGAATGTAATCAATACTTAATCAATCATTCCTTACACATGATCCTTCATTAACTTTCTTTCTGTCAAAATCATAAAACTTAAATCTTTTCAAACCTTGAATAAAACTTGAATTAGTTGATTAAACCTTGAATGAGTGAAAGATATGAATCAAGAGACGAAGACACAATCTTTTATACTGGTTCACTCTCTATTTCTAGAGAAGCTAATCCAGCTATCTAATCTACAACCTGAATTAGATTTCCACTATACATCAAGAATCCTTACAAACAATCTACAATTCCCACCCCGAAAAAAGAGACTCAGGCACCAACACTAGGACCCTCTGTGTATATAATCCTAAGAGAACCCTACTCTTAGCCCAACCTAGAAAAACCTATTCTAGCATGTTGTAAGAAATTCACGCATAAACATAAGACCGTGTAAAAACCATACACATGACAAAGACTAAGTTGGAGAGATACAACTTGACCAATCTTTCCACAAAAACCTTGGTGGATTGAGAAGTTGATCTTCTTTTACTCAAAAGAAACAACTCACTTCCAAGAAAAGATCCTCCAAATCTAAAGATTAAGAAGTTGTGAGTTACTATAAAGCTATTTTCTCTCTATCTCTTGTTCACCAATGAAAGTACAAAATCTTGCTCATACTGAGGCTAAGAAGTAATTTTTGAGATGTATTGAGTATTCTCTAATGATCTCATGATATGTAGATATGAACACAAGCTGATTATTTATAGAGAAAACAATTATAATCACCTGTAATCAATTAAATTTATAAGGTAATTGATTATTTCAATGAAGTAATTGATTATATTAGCTAAGTAATTGATTTAAGTGTTCATCCAACATCTAGAAAACAACTCAAGAACAATGTAATCGATTAGATGACCTAAGTAATCGATTAAAGTGTTATTGTTCACCTCTGAACAATTAAGCAAGAGAGAAGTAATCGATTAATACATCTGGTAATCGATTAAAGCAGAGACTCCTGAAAAAATCAGTCATTGTCTCAAACAATAGTGTAATAAATTAAACCAATACAAGGCTTAACTCTTTAAGCTTCAAACAACTTGTTGTAATCAATTATGACAACTCCGTAATCGATTAAAACATAGAGTTTTTGCCTTTGAAGAAATTTTTCTAACTTAGAAAATTTCCTTCACACACACTATGATGATGCACAATGCAAAACAAATATCAAATGTACTGAGATGCAACAATCAAGTTAACAACCAATACAAATGTTACTCAAGGGAGTTGGGCATGTAAAAGCCAAAACATCTTCTAAAGATCCTTCAAACTTTTCCTCGAGCTTCAAGCTTTAGCCTTAGGTTGTTCCATGTTGCTCATGTTGCTGCTCCCCTATCTTTAACACCCGCGGTTAGTGATTTCATAATCACTAATACCTATGATGAGGACTAAACACTTTGAGGCTCGTTTAGAATCAAAGTGGTCATTTATAGAACGCAATAGCTATCTCCTATAATGGTTCAAGTTCTAAAATAATTATATTGAGATTTTTGTACAATCTCAATAAGGTCTAAATTTTATTCTCATTTCCTTAGTGTACCAAAATTAAATTTCTAACCAACAATTGTTGCTATAGAAATTCCAATTGTAGGGAGTTATGTATAAGGAGGAGATTCAAGCATGTATGGGCCAGATGGAATCGTGTCGTATGCAAGATGATCCTCCTGCATGACAAAGATATCATGAGTTATAGAAGAGGATGCAATCACTACTTATACAGGAGGACTGCTATTGGAGACAATGAGCCAATACTTTTTGGTATCGTGAGGGCAATAAGAACTCATGATATTTTCAAGCAATTGCTTTGACGAGAAAGAAAGGCAATAAGGTGAAATGCTTGGTGAATGATGAAGGGGAGGAGGTTTGGAATCATATTGGGTTGTGTGGTGTTGCCAAGCTATATTTTGAAGGTCTTTTTCAAGAGAAGGATATGATTTTGGATCATATAATAGACATCTTGAGTCCTCATATTATGGAGGAGGACAATAACATGTTAACAACACCCTTTGAATTGGAAGAATTTAGACATGTGATGTTCTATATGCATTCTGATAGAGCCTCGAGTTCGAATAGTCTAAACCTGGGGTTTTATAAGAGGTATTGAGAGGTTTGTGGAAATGATATATTTAATGAATGCAAGAAGTGGTTAGAGGAGGGTGTCATACCAATGAGAGTGAATGATACAAATATTGCCTTAATTCCTAAGTGTGATAGCCCAAATACTATGAAAAACCTATGGCCAATTTTGCTTTGTAATGTTGCTTATAAAGTTTTATCCAAATTGCTTGCAAATTGGCTCAAGACATTACTTAGCATGTGCATAACAGAGGAACACACAACTTTTCTAGAGGAGAGGGCAATCCTAGATAATGTGTTAGTTGAGAATGAAACTATTCATTATCTAAGATGCAAGACGGGAGGAGGGATGAGAGAGGCAACTATGAAAATTGATTTCAGTAATGCATATGACAAAATAAACTGGAAGTATGTTTGTGCCTTAATGAAGAAGATGGGTTTCTCAGAAAGGTGGGTGTCCTGGATCTATATGTGCCTCAATTTTGTGGTTTATTCTGTCTTGATGAACAATGAGCAAGTGGGACCTGTCATTCCAAGATGTGGCAAGTGAACTAAATTGCACAAGTAATATAAAATAGAAAGTCCAAGTATCATTTTTCCAAAGGACTTGTCAATCAAAGTATTAGTATTCAAAGGAATTTTTGTGGGATGGGGATTGATCAGGAAAAAAGAAAAATAAGTTGGGTGAGTTGGAGAAAATTTGTTTCACGAAGAGCCACAAATTTCCTTGGCATTAAACACATTAAGATTTTTAATGTGGCTTTGATGGCTTTGTGGGTGAGGGTTATTCAATCCAAGTATGGTGGTGGGAAGGAATCTTAGAGGTTAATAATATATCATCTATTTGGTGGAGGGATTTGGTATAAACTTGCGGAAGGGGCAATGACTTGAGATGGCTTGATAAGAGAGTTTGTTGGAAGTTAGGAGAGGGGGTCAAGCCGTTTGATAATTGGGGTGGTGTCTTAGCATGGCTGAGAAATTGATGTGCCATCATTTTCTTCTATTTTCTAAACCCTTTTTGCACCATTTTAATTACTGATTGGTCTTAATTGTCAATTAATCAGGCAGTTTTATTATTTGGGCTCATTTAGCTAATTTGATGTTTTTAATCTAATTTCAGGAATTAATGAAACATTGGGCTTAATCCGGATTTTGGTTATGGACTTGAAGAGGGAAAATTAAGCAGCGCTTACCTTAGTTAATTAGGAAATTTCGCAATTTTATTTTATGTTGTTCAGTGTTTATTTCGTTTTGGGCCAGAGTATTGTAATAGGGCCCAATGGCTTTGAGTGACTCTTTTTAAATAGCAGCCTTGGGATTCGTGCAAGGCTATTATGTTATGCTATTCATTATTCAGAGCTTTTGTTTTAGGGTTTTCGTTTTTCTGCTTTGATGCTACTGTTCACGTAATGCAATTTTACGTTTTCTGCTTCTAATTACAATTTTGTTCTTGCTTCTTCTTCTACTCTCATTTACGTTTCTGTTCCATTTACAATTCTGTTCATTTACGTTTCTGCTTCATGTTTCATTTGCGTTTTCTGTTTGAATCCATGGAAGGCTAGATTTTCTGGTGTTGTTTCCTTTTGAGGACGAAGCCCAACTTTCTTTGAGGTTTCGCTTGTAATGTGGTTTCCTGGCAGTTTTCCCTTCACCAGTTATCCCAAATTCGTGAATATTAATCAGTGCACGCTTCGTGTTCGATTAATTGCCTCTGAGCCTAACTTGCGTTCATGCTTAATGGACGAAGGGCTAACTGGTGTATGTGGTGCCTAATCACGTATTGAAAATCCTAAGTTGATTTTCGCTTAGTAAATTGAAATAGGGTTGGATTAAGTGGTTAACTGTCAGGGACGAATTCTCCATAACCCAGGATAAGAGAATGGCTTCTGAATCAGAGGAAACAACCCGTTTTTAATATTAGTAGTTTCGTATTCCAGTTTACTTGTTCTGCTCTTTAATCACAAAACAAACAACCCCCCCCCCCCAATTGTTACTGTTACTGCAAGTATATTATGAACATTTGGTTTGTCACTGCTCGTTGGGAAACGACCTAGGATCACTTCCTAGTTACTGTATTTTCATGTTTATTTGATTCGGGTACAGCCTCGATCAAATTTGGCGCCGTTGCCGGGGAGCAGTGTCCAAAGGTTCATAATAGCTAGCGTTGTGTGTTTAATTCTTTCGTGTTTTATGTTTAATTGTTAGTATTGTGTTAGTATGTGTGTTAGTGTTGTTTAGTGTCCTGGTATTTTGTTTAGTGTGTGTTCTGTTTCAGTTTTCCCATTAAGCGTTTTCCCTGTTTCAGTCTTGGGTGTTTTGCTGTGAATAGTGTTTTGCGACGGACTTTGCGACCACTTTTGCTTGCGGCAAAACAGAGTAGTAGTAGAAATCAATTAGAGACGGATTTTAGCGACCACCCATGCTGAATTATTTGTGATTTTTTGTTTTAGTAGCTAGGGTTGTTATTTTTGGCTGCATTTTTTTGTGGTAACTTCTTTTAATCCATATTTTGTGGGAAAAATAGCTAGAGCCTTTAGTTTGGTCAGATTTGAAAGTTTCAAAAAACTAGCAAATTTTGTGTTTGTCAAAACTTCAAACGACCATAACTTTTGCTCCGGTTATCAGAATCGCAATTATTATATATGCATTTGGGGTAGAAAAAAATTTCCTACGCCGTGGCAGCTTGCGGTCGGCTGAGGTCTCCATCGTCCAAAAAAAGCGATTCTGTCAAATTTTTTTTATTTTTCAAGTTTTATTCACTTATTTTTCTTAACCTACCATTTTTAGCTTTCATAGTTAGACTTTGAATTTTTGTCTGAAATTTGTTGTGCTATCTTCTCATCATTTTATAAGGTTGCTCACAAAATTTCAAGTCATTTGGATATCATTTGAGGGTAGCTGTAGTTCAAACCTACACCTTTATTTACATGACAAGGCAACTAGTTGTGTGCATGCTGAATGTAGTGTATGACTAGAGGCAATCCATCTGACTTACAACCCTTTGATCCTGAGATAGATAGGACATTTCATAGATTAGTTAGGCAT
Organism: Glycine max; assembly: GCF_000004515.6. Taxonomy (NCBI): domain Eukaryota; kingdom Viridiplantae; phylum Streptophyta; class Magnoliopsida; order Fabales; family Fabaceae; genus Glycine; species Glycine max. Next base: position 17,310,749 of record NC_016091.4, on the reverse strand, counting down.
CATTTTATACCTTTTGATCATTCTGAGCATTCCATTACTGGTGAATCTGTGCATTCTGTTATTGGTGATTTTGAACATCCTGATCTTGAGCATTATAATTTTGAGCATTCTGATTCTGAGCATTCTGATTTTGCACATTCTGAGAACATGGCACAACCTCCACCCCGTGAGAGGACTCTAAGGGAAGACCCGCACAAACATTTGAAAGAATTTCACATTGTCTGCTCCACCATGAAACCCCCAGATGTCCAAGAGGATCACATATTTCTGAAGGCTTTTCCTTATTCATTAGAGGGAGTGGCAAAGGACTGGCTGTATTACCTTGCTCCAAGGTCCATCACAAGCTGGGATGACCTTAAGAGAGTATTCTTAGAAAAAGTTTTCCCTGCTTCCAGGACCACAGCCATCAGGAAGGATATCTCAGGTATTAGACAACTCAGTGGAGAGAGTCTGTATGAGTACTGGGAGAGATTTAAGAAACTATGTGCCAGTTGCCCCCACCATCATATTTCAGAGCAGCTTCTTCTCCAATATTTTTATGAAGGACTCAGTAATATGGAGAGAAGTATGATAGATGCTGCCAGTGGTGGAGCCCTTGGAGACATGACTCCTGCTGAAGCCAGAAATTTAATTGAGAAGATGGCTTCCAACTCCCAGCAATTTAGCGCCAGAAATGATGCCATAGTCATTAGAGGAGTGCATGAGGTAGCTACAAACCCATCTGCATCATCTGAAACTAAGAAGCTTGAAGGCAAATTGGATGCATTGGTTAACTTGGTAACCCAGCTGGCCTTGAATCAGAAATTTGTTCCTGTCGCAAGAGTTTGTGGTTTGTGCTCCTCTGCTGACCACCATACAGACCTTTGCCCTTCCATGTAGCAACCTGGAGCAATTGAGCAGCCTGAAGCTTATGCTGCAAACATTTACAATAGACCTCCTCAACCTCACCAGCAAAATCAACCACAGCAGAACAATTATGACCTCTCCAGCAACAGATACAACCCTGGATGGAGGAATCACCCTAACCTCAGATGGTCCAGCCCTCAGCAACAACAACAACAGCAGCCTGCTCCTTCCTTCCAAAATGCTGCTGGCCCAAGCAGACCATACATTCCTCCACCAATCCAACAACAGCAACAACCCCAGAAACAGCCAACAGTTGAGGCCCCTCCACAACCTTCCCTCGGAGAACTTGTGAGGCAAATGACTATGCAGAACATGCAGTTTCAGCAAGAGACCAGAGCTTCCATTCAAAGCTTGACTAATCAGATGGGACAATTAGCTACACAATTGAATCAACAACAGTCCCAGAATTCTGACAAGCTACCTTCTCAAGCTGTCCAAAATCCCAAAAATGTCAGTGCCATTTCATTGAGGTCGGGAAAGCAGTGTCAAGGACCTCAACCCGTAGCACCTTCCTCATCTGCAAATGAACCTGCCAAACTTCACTCTACTCCAGAAAAAGGTGATGACAAAAATTTACCTAACAATTTCTGTGCAGGTGAATCTTCTTCCACAGGTAATTCTGATTTGCAGAAGCAGCACATTCCCCCTCTTCCATTCCCTCCAAGAGCAGTTGCCAACAAAAAAATGGAAGAGGCAGAGAAAGAGATCTTGGAAACATTTAGAAAAGTAGAGGTAAACATACCTCTGTTGGATGCAATCAAGCAAATTCCAAGATATGCCAAATTCTTGAAAGAGCTGTGCACTAATAAGCGGAAGCTTAAAGGAAGTGAACGGATTAGCATGGGCAGAAATGTCTCCGCATTGATTGGTAAATCTGTTCCTCAAATTCCTGAAAAATGCAAAGATCCAGGTACATTCAGCATACCTTGTATTATAGGGAATAGTAAGTTTGACAATGCCATGCTAGATTTAGGAGCTTCTGTTAGTGTTATGCCTCTGTCTATTTTTAATTCTCTATCTCTAGGCCCCTTGCAGTCAACTGATGTGGTAATTCATTTAGCTAATAGAAGTGTTGCCTACCCTGTTGGTTTCATAGAAGATGTCTTAGTCAGAGTTGGTGAACTGATTTTCCCTGTTGATTTTTATATTTTGAATATGGAAGATGGATTTTCTCAAGGATCAGTTCCCATCATTCTAGGCAGACCCTTTATGAAAACTGCTAGAACTAAGATAGATGTTTATGCAGGCACACTGTCCATGGAGTTTGGTGATATAACTGTTCATTTTAATATTCTGGATGCTATGAAATACCCATCTGAAGATCTTTCTGTATTTCGTGCTGAAATAATTGACCATGTTGTTGATGAATACATGACTGATCTTTATTCTAATCTGCATGCCTCTCACTCTTCATGCATTGAGTCTGAAATTGTACTTGATCATATGTCTGAATTTGATGCTGAGAGTGAATCTGAGAGTGATATTGATTGCATGGCTGGTGGTGGTGTTTTACCTCTTGAGATTGATTTTATAGAGTCAGATAGAACTAACCATGTTTCAGGAAGTACACATACCTCTGACTTTCTTTATGAGGTAAAGGCTGAGAAACCATCTCCTTCTACCACTGTCCAGTCGACCACACCAGAGTTGAAGCCTCTGCCATCAAATTTAAAATACGCATACTTGGATGATAGCAAGAGTTTTCCAATGATTATATCTGCCTCCCTTGCTGATGAGCAAGAGGAGAAGTTGTTGTCAGTTCTCAAGAAACATAAGAAGGCTATAGGCTGGACCTTGGCGGACATTCCTGGTATTAGCCCATCCACATGTATGCATCAAATAAATTTAGAGGATGGAGCTAAACCAGTAAGACAGCCACAGAGAAGACTCAACCCGGTGATTCTTGACGTAGTGAAGAATGAGATAACCAAGCTTTTGCAAGCTGGAATCATTTATCCTATCTCCGACAGCCAATGGGTGAGTCCCGTCCAGGTAGTCCCGAAGAAGACCGGCCTCACAGTGATCAAAAATGAGAAGGAGGAGCTAATTCCTACTCGGGTGCAGAACAGTTGGAGAGTCTGCATTGACTATAGGAGGCTGAACCAGGTTACCAAAAAGGACCATTTTCCCCTGCCATTCATTGACCAGATGCTTGAACGCCTGGCAGGTAAATCCCACTATTGTTTCCTTGATGGTTTTTCTGGTTATATGCAAATTACTATTGCTCCTGAGGATCAGGAAAAGATCACATTCACCTGCCCCTTCGGCACTTTTGCTTATAGGAGGATGCCTTTCGGCCTGTGCAATGCCCCTGGTACCTTCCTGCGGTGCATGATTAGTATTTTCAGCGATTTTTTAGAAAATTGCATAGAGGTGTTTATGGATGATTTCACTGTATATGGATCCTCTTTTGATTGTTGTTTGAATAGTTTGGAAAAAGTTTTGAATAGATGCATTGAAACTAACCTTGTTCTAAATTTTGAAAAATGTCATTTTATGGTTGAGCAAGGTATAGTTTTAGGCCACATTATTTCCAATAAGGGTATTGAAGTAGATCCTGCAAAAATTTCTGTTATTTCACAATTGCCTTACCCCTCTTGTGTGCGAGAGGTGCCATCTGTTCTTGGTCATGCAGGATTCTACAGGCGCTTTATAAGGGATTTTAGCAAAGTAGCCCTTCCACTGTCCAACTTGTTGCAAAAGGAGGTGGAGTTTGACTTTAATGACAGATGCAAAGAGGCTTTTGATTGCCTCAAAAGAGTGCTGACTACCACCCCCATCATCCAGGCACCCGATTGGACAGCCCCTTTTGAACTTATGTGTGATGCATCAAATTATGCATTGGGGGCTGTCCTTGCTCAAAAAATTGATAAATTGCCCAGGGTGATATATTATGCTTCTAGGACTTTAGATACTGCCCAAGCGAATTATACTACTACTGAGAAAAAGCTTCTAGCCATAGTTTTTGCTCTTGAAAATTTTCGATCTTATTTGCTTGGTACCCGCATTATTGTTTATACTGATCATGCAGCTCTAAAGTACTTGTTGAAGAAGGCTGATTCTAAGCCTAGGTTGATCCGATGGATGCTCTGGCTCCAAGAGTTTGACTTGGAGATCCGTGATAGGAACGGAGCACAAAATCTAGTTGCTGATCATTTGAGTCGGATCGAACATGTATCAGATGCGGATTCACCCATTCGGGATGATTTCCCGGATGATCATTTGTATATACTGTATAGTATTTCTGACTCTCTTTCTACTCCCTGGTTTGCTAACATTGTCAATTATTTAGTTGCCTCTGTTTTTCCTCCCTTAGCATCTAAGGCCCAAAAAGATAAAATTAAAAGTGATGCTAAGCATTTTATTTGGGATGACCCCTACTTGTGGAAATTGTGCAGTGATCAGGTAATTAGACGATGCATTCCAAATCATGAGACTGACTCAGTCCTGCAGTTCTATCATTCTTCCGCACCGGGAGGTCATCTGGGTGTTCAAAGGACAGCTCGCAAGGTGCTTGATTGTGGTTTTTATTGGCCCACCATCTTTAAAGATGCGTGGAAGATCTGCAGCACTTGTGAGTAGTGTCAGAGAGCAGGAAATACACTTACATGGTGACAACAAATGCCTCAGCAACCTATGCTATTCTGTGAGGTGTTTGATGTTTGGGGTATAGATTTCATGGGCCCTTTTCCTGTCTCTTTTGGTTATGTTTACATTCTCCTTGCAGTTGACTATGTTTCAAAATGGGTGGAAGCCAAGCCCACTAGAACTAATGATGCTAAAGTTGTTGCAGACTTTGTCAGGTCTAATCTGTTTTGCAGGTTTGGAGTACCTAAAGCAATCGTTAGTGATCAAGGAACCCATTTTTGCAACAGGACAATGCATGCCCTACTTAAGAAGTACGGGGTGGTACACAGGGTATCCACACCATACCACCCCCAGACCAATGGATAGGCAGAAATTTCTAACCGGGAAATCAAGCGAATTTTAGAGAAGATTGTGCAGCCAAGCAGGAAAGATTGGAGTGCTAGGCTTGATGATGCTCTCTGGGCACATCGGATTGCCTACAAAGCACCCATAGGAATGTCTCCTTATCGGGTTGTCTTTGGAAAGGCATGTCATCTTCCAGTGGAAATTGAGCACAAAGCTTACTGGGCAGTGAAGACTTGCAACTTCTCTATGGATCAAGCTGGTGAGGAAAGAAAGTTGCAACTGAGTGAGTTAGATGAAATCCGCCTAGAAGCCTACGAGAATGCCAAGTTCTACAAAGAAAAGACCAAGAAGTTCCATGATAGCATGATAGTTAAAAAGGACTTCATGGTTGGGCAAAAAGTGTTATTGTATAATTCTAGGCTCGGACTCATGAGTGGTAAGTTGAGGTCTAAGTGGATTGGTCCTTTTGTTGTTACTAATGTTTTTCCTTATGGTACAGTTGAGATCAAAAGCGACTCCACAAACAAGAGCTTCAAGGTCAACGGACATCGACTTAAGCCATTCCTCACGAACCCTTCTTTAGTGGACGTAGTGGTGGAAGAGACTTCCTTACTCCACCCTACTCTTCCTCCACCATGACTTAGGGAGTTTTCCTTTTCCTATCTCCTTCTTTGCTTTTATTACACTTGTCTGATTCTCTTTGATGATTTAATTGTTTTTAATCTTTTAATTGTGCTACATTGAGGACAATGTGTTGTTTAAGTATGGGGGGGAGTGTTCTTTGGTTTTGCTAGTTTTGTTGGTTTTGTTAATTTGTTAGTTGTGTTAATTTGTTAATGTTGTTAGTTTCGTCGGATTTTTAGTTTAATATTTTGGGTCAATTTTGTGTGCATGTACGACTTTGCATGTTTTTCTTTGAATTATAGGATATGTTCAAGAAATGGGTAATTGTTTTGAAAATAAAAGTTCTTGACATTTTGTGACTTGAAATCCTTGATTCTCCTCTACATGTCATGATAGTTTTGAAAGCTCAATTTGAAAGTGATGAGTTTACCTTTGTGAGAATTTGAGCCATCCATCATCATAATCATTTGGTGTGTTTTGCCCCATTGATTGCTTGCACAATAGCCTTGGCTTGATTCTTGTTGATGCTTCCTAATTCACATGCATATTTGGAAATGATTGAGGCAATTTTGTTCTTATAAGCTTCTAGCCAAATGGACTTACCTTGAATTAATTCCTTTGATAGCCCTTTTGAGCCTTGTTTCCCTTTCCTTGTTTTGAAGCTCACTACAAGCCTTAAATGAAAAACCATGATATCACCATATCCTTAAGGAATTTTGGAGCTTTGGAATTGTTTTGGGAATAAGTGTGGGGGTTTTTTGTTTCATTGGATAACTTGTTTTGTTGGCTATGTTTCATGATGTATTTTGGGCCATACTTGATGTACATTGTATATTGGTTAAATGTTGGACATGCTGAATGAAATGTTGTTTCTCAAAGGCTATAGAGCTAAAAAAAAATTAAAAAAAATAAAAAAAAATCGAAAATAGAAAAAGAAAAGCAATAAAGTTGAGTGAATAAGATCTTAAATGACACAAGAATGAAGAAACTCTTGGTTCTACTCTTTATGTTTAAATTTTATCTTTACTTCTTTTTATTTTCATATTTTTTCTTAATATGCACTTATTCCCCATTGCTCCTCTATTCCTTTGGGATTTAGCCACTTATTCCATATTTTTCCATACCTTGTCCTTGGCCCCATTACAACCTTAAAAGTCCTTTTGATCCTCATGTGCTAGTGTTTATGGGTTGATTGTCAATTTTAGAATCTTGCCAAGTTTATGTGGTGTTTGCTTTCATGGGTGCTTTGAGGGTAAATAGTAGCCTAGACACTTGAGAGATAGAGTGTATATCTTGTGAGGCTTTATCACTTTTCATTCTTGAGCTGATTAACTATTTTGCCATGATTGGGTTACTTGGATGATTTTCATGAATGTCTTGACTTTTTGGATCTCCTTATGTTAGATGTTACCCATTCCTTTCATTCCTCGATGTTCATTAAGAAATATGTGAATGTTTTTGTTTGTCTCTCTTTGATATCCTTGGATTTTGTTCTTTGTTTCATTTTGCCCAGGAGTGCAAAAGGCTAAGTATGGGGGGTTTTGATGTGCCATCATTTTCTTCTATTTTCTAAACCCTTTTTGCACCATTTTAATTACTGATTGGTCTTAATTGTCAATTAATCAGGCAGTTTTATTATTTGGGCTCATTTAGCTAATTTGATGTTTTTAATCTAATTTCAGGAATTAATGAAACATTGGGCTTAATCCGGATTTTGGTTATGGACTTAAAGAGGGCAAATTAAGCAGCGCTTAGCTTAGTTAATTAGGAAATTTCACAATTTTATTTTATGTTGTTCAGTGTTTATTTCGTTTTGGGCCAGAGTATTGTAATAAGGCCCAGTGGCTTTGAGTGACTCTTTTTAAATAGCAGCCTTGGGATTCGTGCAAGGCTATTCTGTTATGCTATTCATTATTCAGAGCTTTTGTTTTAGGGTTTTCGTTTTTCTGCTTTGATGCTACTGTTCACGTAATGCAATTTTACGTTTTCTGCTTCTAATTACAATTTTGTTCTTGCTTCTTCTTCTACTCTCGTTTACGTTTCTGTTCCATTTACAATTCTGTTCATTTACGTTTCTGTTCATTTACGTTTCTGCTTCATGTTTCATTTGCGTTTTCTGTTTGAATCCATGGAAGGCTAGATTTTCTGGTATTGTTTCCTTTTGAGGACGAAGCCCAACTCTCTTTGAGGTTTCGCTTGTAATGTGGTTTTCTGGCAGTTTTCCCTTCACCAGTTATCCCAAATTCGTGAATATTAATCAGTGCACGCTTCGTGTTCGATTAATTGCCTCTAAGCCTAACTTGCGTTCATGCTTAATGGACGAAGGGCTAACTGGTGTATGTGGTGCCTAATCACGTATTGAAAACCCTAAGTTGATTTTCGCTTAGTAAATTGAAATAGGGTTGGATTAAGTGGTTGACTGTCAGGGACGAATTCTCCATAACCCAGGATAAGAGAATGGCTTCTGAATCAGAGGAAACAACCCGTTTTTAATATTAGTAGTTTCGTATTCCAGTTTACTTGTTCTGTTCTTTAATCTCAAAACAAACAACCTCCCCCCAATCGTTACTGTTACTGCAAGTATATTATGAACATTTGGTTTGTCACTGCTCGTTGGGAAACGACCTAGGATCACTTCCTAGTTACTGCATTTTCATGTTTATTTGATTCGGGTACAGCCTCGATCAGAAATTCCCTAGGTTTTTTTCTTGTCTCCTTGCAACAACTGTTGCGTATTAAGGAGATGGGGTCGTGGGGTGAGAAGGCTCACAATTTGTAGAAGAGTTGGACCAAGTCTGGAAATTGAAAATTCAACCGAAAAGTTGCTTCTTGATTTGGAGATTACCTACTAAGGATAATCTAATCAGCAGAAATATCATTGATGCCCACCATGACAGTTTGTGTGTATTTTTGTTTGGAAGAAGAAGAAACGGCCTCACATTGCTTTTTCTCATGCTGCAAAATTTATGGTATTTGGAGAAAGTGTTATGCTTGGCTATAGGTATCAACGGTTCTGCCACAAACAATTGCTTCAAATTTCTGGCAGCATTCAGTCTTCTTGACGTCTAGAAAGAAATTATTATGGAGAGTGGTGTGGGCAGCGGTAAATTGGTGTGTATGGAAGCTTAGAAATGAATGTATCTTCAGGGAAGTATCCTTTAATTCAGAAATTCTCATGCAAATATCTTGTTTACTGAATTACTGCTTGGGCGTGGAGCAAAGATAAATTTCCAGATTTTATTTTTTACTTCTCTCAATGCTCCGCAACACCTGGAGCGTGTATACTGAGAGGCGAAGGATGAAAGTGAGGAGCGGTATGGGGATTGGAGATGTCTCTATCATTTAAAATTGTTTGGCAGCTTGACACAAGCACAATTCTGGATTTTAAAGGAGATAAAGATATGGGTGGGGATTGATTGGTGCAGCGAAGGATTTTATTGCTGCATTGGGTATCATTTTGCTGATCAATGGGTTATACATCATTTAGTTGCATGTTGCCTCTAAATGATTGTTTAACCTATTGATAGGAGATGTATGGTTTGGTTAGATATGTCCACCACTCCACCATATTAACATTTGTGGTACATCTAGTAACTCAGATTTTAGCATGTGAGTGGGGGTGTGGATTAGTTGATGAGAGAAGTTATAGGGATAAAAAAAATTAAAAATGATTTTGGAGATATATAAAATGAGAAAAAAAATGTAGAATAAAACATCATATTTCCTTTTTTTAATAATATATATAGATATATAGTTGTTTTGTTGATAAAAAATATATATATTTTCCAAGTATCCGGATGAATGAGATTGTTTAATTTATGAAACCCTAGTCAGACGATTTTCCTGAAACACTCATATTTTTTTTATCAAAATCAAATCAATTTAATCGCATAAAAAAATATGGTTAGGTAAAACGGGGGAAGAACTTTATAACATATACTTTGATTTGAAGAACTATTTTTCTCTAAAAATTCTTCTAGATAAAATTAAATTATTAATGTCTATATCTTTGAAAAATAACGTTCACTTTCTAACATGTTATTATCTATTATCTATGGACTATTCTATTTATTCTATTATTTTCTATTAAGTGGAATTGTAATTTTGATTCTATTATTTTTTTTAATTTTTACAATTTCAGTCTCAACATTTTTTAAAATCTGTACTTTTATTTTTTCTTATATTTTATTTCTTTCATTTTGACCTAATTAAATCCTAGATCTAATATATTTATTTAATCATTATAAAAAATAATTTAGTTAATTAAAATATAAAAAATAAATGTATGAAAAAATTGAAAATTTTAAAATATAGAGATGTAAGAAAAAATTAAGGGATCAAAAATCATGGAAAATCAAAAGAAGATGAAAATTGCAATTTAACATATATATTATCTAATCTTTTATCATTCAGAAAGAAATCTATTATATAATAATATACAATCCAGTTAAGTTTTATTTTTAATATAACAATTGTATTTTAAAAAAAAAAAGACCGGCCACGCTGAAGAACAGAAGAGAGTTTCAGAAAATCATGGTGTACGTGTGTGGGAGGCAAATTATGAGTGCATGTAAGTTGTGCTTGGTATAGACGAAGGAAATTAGATTGGACTTTTATTTATCAAATGGGCTCTAGCAGTCTCATAAATAGGGCTGCTCAAGAAAACTAATTTTAAAAAAATAATTCTAATTATGTCTAGTTTTATAGAAATATATATTTATTTTAAATAATTTATTTTTATTCTTTCATAACCGATTATATAATTGGTTTTAGATATAACTTGTTAAATAATTGATTATATAACTAGTTAATTTATAAACAATTATATACCCATATTTTAAAAATAATAATTGATTATATAAAATTATAGCTAGTGATGATTATTATAGTTATAATATTTTCTTATAATTTAATTATTTATTAGTTATAGTTATAATTATGTAAACATTAAAATTATGAGTATCCCTACTCGTAAAAGTTTTTTTCTGTTTAAAATTACCTCATTATATAACCTCCACCTCCATTATCTTTCTTTTTTATTTTAAAAAATAAACATGGAGAGGCAACGAGGCACATGATGCCTCTTTTCCCCTAGCTAGTGTATATAAACACGTTTGCCCCCTCTTTCTGGAATATGAAGTGGAGTATGAACCATGCAAAGAACTTCCCCTTTATTTATTAAATGAGTTATACCTCGCAGATGAGATGAGTAGTGGAAATTCTTTATAAAGATCAATGGAACCACCAAATCATTTGCTGGAGCTGAAAACCGAAAAGAGAAATTAAATCAAATTAAGAGCAAGTGTTGAAAAATGTCCATGCAAACCTACGAAGATTTGGAAGCGAAATATGGAACAGAAGAAACGCCTGAATCAATCCTCCTGCTTGTTCAAATTCCTGATGGTTTGTTTGGTTTTCTATTGCTCTCTTTCTATAATAAGCAGCATCAAGTTTTTATTTCTCCTATGGCGAGGTTATTTTATAAGATTTATCAAGTTTTAATTTTTTTTTCAAGAAAATTTGATATAAACTCATCATGGTAAAGTAGGTTTACTGTTATCCCATCACAAATAAATTGTAAATGATAAATAATAAATTTATTGATATGTTATGTACTGATAATACAAATTAATTTTATAATTTTATATTTTTATTTAATAACAAATTCTAATAATTTTTTTAAATTTTATATAATTTTCTTAAAAGTCATATCAACAATAAGTGTTGATTGCACGACAATATAAAACTTTTATCATTAAACTTATTTTTATACTAATTATCTTATAAATTATATAAATAATGATTTTTATTAGTTGCTAGTGTAAAAAATTTACATTAACAATACATGACCATTAAATTATAATTTTTACATTTAAATTAACCATTTAGTTTTTATAGGTGATACTCATTTAGAAGTTATTTTCTATGTGAAAAAAAAATAACTTCAAACCCTTATATATACACTCTTATTAGTATACGTTGGTCCTTGATGTTACTATGTTTTAGTGTGTAAAAATTAAATTCATAAGTTTTTATGTTTTTCTAATATAGTATAGATTATCAATAATTAATACTAGTATATTAAAATTAATGAAAGATAAAAATATATAAATATTCACACATAAAAATTAAATACAAAAAATGTTTTATTAAATTTTATGCATTTTTTTCATTTTTATTTTATACATTTTTTTCTTTAAATTACTGATTGATACAAATCAATAATATGTTATACCTTCTTGACTATTCTTGTGAGCGACATAATAATTGGAAAATTAAGGAACCGAAATTCCACATAAAGTAAAATATAAATCCCAAAAGAGCTATTTTTGTTAAAGCAATTTTTATAACCATATTGTGCATGTTGTTTTCCACGAATGTGCAGGTTTTGCACGAGAGCATATTGGAGCCAAAATTGAGTACGAGTTTGCAAGGGTGAGAGTTCATGGTGAGCGATCACTTGGAAACAATAGAAGGTCACGTTTCAATGTATTATATCAAATTCCAGAATATTGTGACATTAATAGAATTAAGGCAAAGTTTGATGGCAAAATTGTCACCATCACAATACCAACCATTCCAGGAAAAGTCTCTAAAAAAGAAGCAGAATCAAACCCAGGGGATGAAAAAGAAGGTACTCCTACAGATGATGATCAAAAGAAAACCATTGTTAGTGATCAGGTTCCCAAATTAATAGTTGAGTGTAAAGAAGAGATTGATCATGAGGCTTCAACCCCATCAAATTAAGGTCACAGAAGAGTCTATGCATCAAATGGGTCAAGAGGCTTCATCCCCATCATGCTAAATGTTGTGTGAGATTGAGGCCTCTAGTAAAAAAGATAATAAATCAGATAGTTAGCAATGTAAACAATATGCTTAGGAATAAAATTTATGGTGCTTGCAATAAAAAGGACTTGGGTAACCCACAAGTTTACTTCTCTCAATTATTGTTGCTCTTTTCTCTGTAGTTTCAGAAAAATTATTAGATGGTGTGAGATTATATTATATTGTCGACTAATCTGTACATAATATATAATCAAGGATTACTAAAAAAAAATCATAAATTAAAAAATTTAGTATGTGCTATACAAAAATTAGTTGGAATCGTGAATATATGGTGGTCCGAGACTATTTAACATTTTCATTTTCACAATATGTCTTGAGTGACAACTCAATGTAGTCTTTAAGATATGTGCAATGAATTTTGAACTTATTGAACGGAATTATAATGGACGGGTAAAAAGTAAATATTGATTTATTTATAAATCCCTGGAAACTATTTAAAAATTTATAATAAAAAATACTAAGCCCATTAACTAAGCATCCTCTCTATATAAATTAAAATAATGTATATTGAATGAGAATAATTTTATTCTTTCAATTTATTATTTTCAATATTTCTAGTTCAAATTTAAATTTCAATTTATGATTAACAATAATTAAAAATAGCATTGCATCAAAATATAAATTATTTACCAAAAATGTAAAATATATTTTATATGTTTAAGAATATCTTTTTATTACATTTTAATTATAATATATTTATATGTTTAAAATTATTTATTTATTATAAATTTTAATTATATAAAATAAACATTTATTATATACAATACACATATTAAAATACTGGTTTGTTATAAATTAATATATAAACCACCCATTTCATGTATTATATTTTATTTTTAAAAGCTATTTTTGTAGAATTAAATTTAATATTTCTACATATTCTTATACCGAAACACCTTAGGATTTAGAACAATTACTTTAAAGACCTATACCCAACTAAATAATTTTGGACTATTTGATCTAAGAATTATAAAGGTGAGAGTTCACATTTCCAATCTCAAGCTCACTTAAAAGATTGAAAACTTTAAATTAAAATTTCAATTAAAGTTTCCCAGTAAAACACATGTTTTCCTCTCAAAATCCAGTGTTGGATTGAATGAGTACTTAAAGATTTAAATTTAATTGTCGGTACCTAATAATAAAAAACCTTAACTTTAAATAAAAAAAAGTTTAATTGAAATTATCAACTAAGTTCAGCATAGTTAATAAATGATTGGGTTTCTTAAGTATGCTAATAAGAATTTGATTCCTTGGTCGTGTGCCTAAAGAAGGCTTTGTTGGAATGGTAAAACCCACTTTAGTGATTTCTACGTTTCGAGTGAAATATCAACAATCACACTAGAATGAAAATTGAATAGTGTTAATCAAATATAAGAACTTTTTTGTAAATAAAGTGTTTTATCCCAAGTTCAGAAAGATATATGCACTGGAGTTGTCCACTAATAAGAAAAACCAAGTTTAATGAAAATAGAGGTTGATCGTCTAGTAAATATAAAACAATATTTTCAAAAAGGTTTTCAGATAAAAATTTGGTGAGAAAATAATGACAAAGTAAGCTATGAAAATACTTAATAAAACCGCTTAAGAAAGACATAAAAACACTTGATTTATACCAGTTTACTCAAACACAACTACATCTAATTCTCCTTTACACAACTGTAAAGGATTCTACTAATCAAAACTTTGATTACAAAACAAGCATTTTGTCATGTCACTCTTGACTATACAAGTATTCTTCGAGCCACTTCTAGCACACCCTTAAACTCTCCTTGAATATAAGAACGCCTAAGTATTGTTTAACACTAAGTCACTTTTAACTTTCACAAACAAAAGTTTGAATGAGTATAACGATTCAACAACACTAAAATAGTGAATAAACAATTTGAGCTCGAATACAAATAGTTTTGCTTAGCAAAGGATAGACAATATAATCTCAAGTGTATTGTCTAGTGATTTCGCAAAGTTTTGCTTCAAAGATTTTGTTCATTTTTTTAATGATTTTTTTGTGTTATGCTTTCGAGTACAGACTGCCTTTTATAAAATTTAGTGAATGAATCATTACGGGATTAGCATTGAGTTTTGATATGATCGTTGTCTCACATTTGGAAGATGGACAACATGACATGCTCTGATTAGAAAGGAATGGAACAATAGTACAGACAACAACATGTATTCCTCTTCCGCGTCGAAAGCGAACTCTAGAAGAATATTCTTTAAATACCTTCTTTTGTCCTCTATTCTATATTTTCCTTAAATTCAAATGTTAACAATTCAAATAAAGAGAGACAAAACTGAATTTCGTAAAGAGAGATAGTGCACTTTCCTTTGTGGCTAACATTGTCTTTTCGTACTCAAATGGATGTCACCTTTTAAGAGTGTAAAATGAGTGTGTAAGTAATATATATCAAGTGGGCATGAGTAGTAAACAACTCAATGTATAGACATGGGTTATCACAATAAGTGGACGCGATTGATTTTATAATGCGTTGGACGTTGGATATATCTTTAAAAAATGTTTTCCACTTTAAGTACAGATACAACTTAGTAGAGCATAGATGTTGATATAACAATGATTAAACTCTTTTACGAAGATAGTCTTATACACTTAACAACAACTAATTAGTTTATCAACCACTTATACTTTTATAAACATCAAAACTAAGGTGTGGTAGGTACGTAGTTCAATTTAATGGATCGTCCAAACCTAACATTGAGTTTTTGTCTCATGACTTTAGTAGAGAATAATTGTGCCAACATGATTTTAATATTCTAGACCACCATTTTGTAATTCTAGAATTGTTTTTCTTATGAATTCAATGAGATACCAATGAGTAATTTCTAATTTCATGACTCATGATACAATGAAAAATGCTTTAAGGAATTAGAAAATTGTCTTCATTAAAGTTTATTTAAATTAAAATATATTTTCAAACAAACTTTTTTATTAAGAAAAGGATAAATTAGTTGACAAATTAGAGATATGCATAAATCAATTCAATCAAAATAAAAATAAAAAATAAAAAATGAAAATTGAATAAAGAAAAAATAAATAAATAACAAAAAAATCATTAGATTTGATCGGATTTCAAAATTTGATTTTGAAAATCAAACCAATCCAATTCAATTCAAATTGAACCTATAGGTATGAATACATTTTTATTTATAAATTTACTATAACACATATTTTTATTTTTATTTTTTTATAAATTTATTAAATTATCAAGTAACTTATTTATGATAAATATATTTTACTAGAGTTTATCTTTTCATTAACAATATAAATAAATGTATATAAATATAATTATCAAATTACATTTTTTAAGTCTATTTTTTAAGAGTTGTACTGTTATTAGCATCAAATGCTCCAATAATTCCCTCAACGAAAGTAGATGCACTCTATGAGCAAATAAATTTCTACCTTTTTGAATACTTTTTAATATTGTATCTAATTTTCTTTAATACACATGTACATTTATGACTTAAACTTGATATTATTGAATAAAATTTAAATTATAATTTTGATTTCCCTATATTTTAAATATGTAATTTTGGTCTTCTTATTTTTAAATCAAGACATTTAGTTTTTTTATTTTTTAGAATAAGCAATTTTGATTTTTTCGTTAGTTAATCATATAAATTCAAATGTTATCTTTCTTACGACATATTAGTGCTGATGTTTAAACATTATTTTATAAATATTATTTTACATGTATCACTAGTCAATAGTTATTATTTTTTTTCAAATTATAAAATATAAAAATTAAAATAAAATATTTAATATTTAATTTTACATGTATTATACTTATTATAAAAATTTATTTTAATATAAATTAATAAATTATCATATATAAGAAATTTTTCTTATTTTTTTATAATTTTAAAACAATTGCATAAACTAATATATAGATTATTTTAAAAAATATTTTACGTAATTTACACAAATTACGTCAATTTAAAATAATATTTAAATCATTTAAAAACAAAAAATTAATAACTTATTACTTTTTATAATTAAAATAAAAAAAATTATATTATTTATATATAAAAATAAATTTTCATAATTTTAATAAATTAAATAGAATAATTTAAATATTAATTTATGTAATTTTCTTGATTTATATAATTGGTATTTAAAAACTTATTTACTAAATAAATGTGTAGAGTTAAAACAAAAATATTAACATGTAAGTTTCCTAAAAAATTAAATATCAAAGTATTATTAATTTATATAATTAAAATAAAAAAAATTGACATATTAAAATAAATTTACTTAATTTGTATAATTTACACATTAATTGATGCAATTATATTGATTTATACAATTATAGTAAACATAATTTGTATATTAAATCAATTTACAAAATAATTTGTATAAATAACATATATATTAATTTATGAAATTATATTATAAATTTTTAAAATAAAAAAATGTAAACTATTCAAAATAAAAATATATAAAATGATAAAAAAATATAATTAAAAATATTTATATATTAAATATTTTTAAATTTAAATTTTTTTATAATTTGAAAAAAATTAATAACTCTTGACTAATGATACATATAAAATAGTGTTTATAAAATTAATTAAACAAAGTAAGTGTTTTAGTGATTTATTACCTTATCTTTGAATAAAAGGTCATTTGTTCAATTTCTCTCAAGACCCTTCTTATGTTCACTTTATTTAACTCCTTGTGATATATGTATCATATCAATAGCTTAGACAAATATCATATCAGCACCAATATGTCACATCACAGTCAGCATTTGACTTTAAATTGTCAACTAACAATCAATTGGAAGGATCAAAATTACAATTTCACCTTGATTAAATTAAAACAATATAAAGATTGAAAATTAATATAAACTTATATTTTAAAATATAAAATAGGTTTAGTTTAAAAAGCTTCAAATTGAGTTTATTATTTATATATATATATAATAGAATAATTATCTTGAATGAGAGTGTTTTTAGTTGTCAAGTTTTAATGAGGGCATTTTTAGGAGCTTTTCAATTATAGTGTTTTTAGAGATTTTTCTTAACCTTTTCAATATATCATTTTGGATATCTTTAGTCTAAATTCTAACTTTAATATCAATACTTTTAAAATAAATTATCAATAATTAAAAATAACATTATTATACGGTATAAATTACATATTATTAATCATGAATTTAAAATATAATTTATATGTTGAAAAATGTTATGTTGTTGCAAATTTATTTATAATCTAATTTATATATATTTAGAAGCATTTATTTATTTTAATTTCTGGTTTTATAAATTTTATTTTATGCAGCTAAAATACCAATAAATAAATATTTTTGAACATATAAAATATGTTTTGAATTTACAATAAATAAACAATGTAAATTTTGATGCAAGATTAACTATTAATACTATTGATAATTGCTAAAAATTCTTAGTTGAGGGATGTAAATTTAAGTAATTATCTCATCTTTTTTGTTACTAAGAACCTTGTTTGGGCCTTTTTAATTATAAATTTGTGAATGTTTATTTTTCTATTTAGTTTATCATTTTGATAGGTTACATGTGCTTATTGATGGATTGTTTTTTTTTTTTAGGAATTTGAAGTGGTTTAAAAGAAAACCTTAACCAAAGATTGAGAAAGCTTCAAGTGGAAAGTTACAACAAATTTGCCTCAAACTGAAATAGGTCAAAATGTGTAGATGCAAAAATATGCCTTAAGCCCGAAATTTTGGCTTAAGCTGATTCTTATTAAAAAGCTATTATTTTAGGGATTTTAACCAAATCTCCATTTTGAAGGGAGCTTCATTTCAAGACAAAAACACTATTTGGTGAAGGAAAGCTTCCCTATTTCTCCTTTCTTTCATTCTTCCATCCATTATTGGATTTTGGTGCTACCCATGGAAATAAGTTGCTAGATGTAACTAAATGTTTATATATGCATCTTGTTCGTTAATGGTAGTATTTTACTTCTACTCTTAATGCTTGTTATGATTTGTTATTGGAAAATGTTTCCATAGTTTAATTTTTAGATGAGATTATGATTGCAAAATACTCTATTTATCTTGAATTGTAGTAGAACACTCTATAAACCTTGGAGCTAACTAGGAATAGAATAAGGGTTATTGGTTATCTTTGGGTCATTAAGCTTAAAGTTCTTTTTATTAAATGCGCAAGAGATTAACATTTAATGGAGGAATTTAGGCTCTTTTTCATGTAACCAATTAGGATTAGAATATTATTTTTGAACAATGATTGATATTAACATTGAATCTCAAGTTAGGGATTGTGTTTTATTGCATGGGAGTTTGATTTGGTGAAATCAAACCCCAACAACGTTCATCATTTGATTTTCGTACCATTTTATCGTGTTTTTATTTAAAAACCCAAAAAATATTTTCAAACTTGTGCCTTTGTTGATTTAATCCTTGTTATTAAATGTTTTTACTATTTTTTGTTAGCTTAGATAGTAAATTTGCCAAGTATTACGTGAGTCTCACTACTACAAAAAAGACTTTTTGAGACAGTTATTTTACTTTTTTCACGATGGTTTTGAACCGTCTATAAATCTGTTGTCGTAAAAGTGTTGATTTTTCACGACGATTTTTAAACCGTCTTAGAATCTCAATTTTTACATCGATTTTCTTAAAAATCGTCTTAGAATATATTTTTTTTAAAAATAAAATCTAAAGATATCGACAACTTAGTACTCTTGTCAATGAGTCAACAAGTTTTTTGGTGTCATTGTTGGGGACTTGCGTCTCAATACTAGGCAACCTCACATTTTTCTACTTATTTAGGCTTCATTCTTTAGATTTATTTTCTAAATTATGTTATTTTGTGCTAACTTGTGTGCTCTAGTCTTTTGTTTTCTAGTTCTTTGTATTGTATTGTGCTAATTGTAAAAAAAAATTAAAAAAAAAACTCTTTTTCTTTGAGGCTATACATGTAAGATATTTGTAGTATTCACGCGTGCGCACACACACACACAACAGAGACTTCTTAGTAACCAATTAGAGATGTTGTCTGAGCATCTTGAAATCATGTAGTTGAGGATCAATCATCCACAATCTATCAATTGTGATTTTTGTGGAGGAAAACATTTCAATGGTGATTGTCGTCTTTACTCCAAGAAAAAATCTTGGTGGGAGCAAGAGTCATACCCTTCTAATTAACTTGAAGAAAATAACTCTCCTGAAAATGTGTTGATGCAATTCATGGAAGTTTCCCAAGCTAGCTTTGAAGTCAATCAAAGTTCGATTAAAAATCTTGAGATTGAAGTTGGGAAGCTAGCATAACAAATTGTTGAAAGGTATCCTTTAGCCATAAGGGGAGGCAAATCAACTGAGGTTAAAAGTTAAAACACATGAGGAGAGTCTTGAAGTAGAGCATCATTCAAGAGAAAATGGTGAAGAAAAAGAATAGAAAGATGAAGAGAGAACACAAAAACGATGTGAGAAGTGCTTGCGAGTATAAATCCAACAAGTAGAAAGCCTTCCACAAGTTAATATCTCTTTTCACCAATTGATTGTCAAGGAAAAAAGACACAATGAACTTGATAAATCCTTAAGTGCCCTTTTTGTATTGCTCATCAACACTTCCCATGCATTGATATGGAAACCGCTTTATAGATATATGATCATAGAGCTTCTAGCTAAGAAGCAAAAGTGGAAGAAGGATATAATCAATGTGACCTTTATGCTTGTTCAATGGATGAAATTTGGATAAACCATGTGGCCTAACAAAAGTACACTATCATTAAAAATAATTGTTTCTAACAATATCAATATTTAATAAAAACCCCTACAAACATTCTCATTCAAGACAACAATTCATATTTATAAAGATTAGATAGATTTTGGTGGTAACCTAATTTTCAATTTTTTTTTCATTTTGTGTTGATTCTGGTTGTGATAATAACTAAATATTTTGAATCCTTAATTTCAAAAGATGAAAATTACCATTTTTACTTATATAAGATAAGATTAAAGAAATCAATCAATTTATAACTTTTAAAGTAGTTAAATTTTGCAGTAAAAAATAAGTAGTTAAATTTTCAAATATTTTATTTTTTAAAAAACTAATATATATATATATATATATATATATATATATATATATATATATATATATATATATATATATATATATATATATAGGATGGATCAACTTATTCCAAGAATAACTCTTTTAGGAGGGAAGTCATTTTTCTGTTTGGCAAATGAAGGAGTTTGGAATTGTAGAGTCTTGGACTCTGTTGCTGAAAGTCAGTTATCAGCGTCTTCCAATATCTAATTTATTTTGTTACCGATTTCCATTGTGGATGTCTAAAAAGGGAGAAGTCCTATTGCTGGCAAGCAATGCAGGTTTTGAAATAATTTTGTACAACTTGAGAGATAACAAGGCAAAGTAGATTCAAATTCACACCAATCTTAGTTGTTTGTGAAGCTTCTTTCATTCACTATTACAAAAAGTAGTTTTAACATCGGTTTTGTACAGAACCGATGTAAAGTTAAACGCGGTGGCATATTTGTAAATAAAGTATCCTTCTTAACATCGGTTTTCCAAAAAACCGATGTTAATGCATACACGTTAACATCGGTTTTTCAAAAACCGATGTTAACATATAATATGCTAACATCGGTTTTCCAAAAATCAATGTTAATGCATACACATTAACATCGGTTTTTTAATAACCGATGTTAACTAATAATGTTAACATCGGTTTTTTAATAACCGATGTTAACTAATAATGTTAACATCGGTTTTTGAAAAAACCGATGTTAAGAAGTGAAATTTAATAACCGATGTTAACTAATGATGACCAACATACAAATGGAAGTGAAATTTAATATTTTGGTTATTACCAAATGCATTGTGTTAAGAGTAAATAGTGGATGCTACTAAAAAAAAAAGAGTAAATAGTGTATGTTAATAATTTAATTTTTTACACTAATATTTAATAATAAATTATCATGTACAATTTTTTCTCATGTTAGTTATCCTAAAAATTGTAGTAATAATAAATTTTAACTAATGAATGATATAAAAAAATTATATGGTTTCTTTATAGAAATTAAAATCTTGCGTAACTTTTTTTTGTCAAAGATCGGTCTACCGCAAATGTCCAAATGTAGTATGTGACTACTATCCAAGTAAGTGTAGGGTCGGATTGATTAATTTTTTTTATTCGTAAAAATTAAACATAAAAATATATAATAACCGTTCAACCAAGAAAAGACAAAAAAAAAAATTCTTTAGTCAGATCTCTTTGACTATCAAGTCAAGGGTAAGTCGTAGATACCATTTACGACTTTAGAGTTTTTTTATTTTTGGTTTTTTTTAAAAGTCGTGAAAATTTCTTTGACTTTATTATGAAATCTAATTTTTTTAGAAGTTGTTGGGCCCGTGACTTTTTAGTTTTCCTTTTTTTTTAATATGTTTGAAACAGAGGTCGTAGAATATGTAGGGATTTCTTTCTTTTTTGAAATAAGTATTATTAAAATAAAAATTTATTTAATTTATTTAATATGATTATTTTAATATTAAGGATAAAATATTTATTTACTAATAAAAGGTAAGAAAAATGCGAAAAAGAAAGAAATAAATCATGGATAAACTCATGACTTCAAATTGAAATTGAACAAAAAAAAAATGAGGTTGCAAGGGGTTTCATGACTTTGGTGAGGACAATTTTTTTTAAGAAAAGAAAATTAAGAACATTTTAATATAATTTTTACAACATAGATTTTACTGTGTAAATGTGGTTTACCAATTGTTTAGATTAATAAAGAGAAAAAAATTAAAAGGAATGAAAGAAAACAAATAAAAATTAAAGATACATATAGTCGAAAAAAGTGTTGTTTAGGCAAATATAAAAAAAGAAAAATAAGTGGAAATATTAATATTACTTGTTTGAATGAACGTAAAAGAAAGCAAAAATAAATAAATAATTATATTAAAGCCTAATGTTTTTTGCATGTACTATAAAAAATGAGTGATATAATGTTTTATTAGTGCCTCAAGAACTCCAATTAAGGATGTAATAATAAAAATATTTTTATTAAAATCCGTACAAATATACTCCTCATATAATTCATTAACTAATACCTTTAGAACTAGCAAAATCCAAAAGTTAATTACATTGAGGGGACATCGCTATCAGGACATTTTCATGCGATTTTCTAAAGCAGTCATGAACTAAACAAAGGTTTAAATGTCTTGAAAAATTAATTAATTTAAATTTATATAAATAATTAATATAATTTTATTTGAAAATATAAAATTAGGAAGAGAAAAGTATGAGATAAAATGAGTAATTAATATGATAGACAAAAATAAAAATAAAATTTGTAACTAAAAAATTATTTGATCCATAATTTCACTAGAATACATATTTTTAGTTGTTGAAATTAATTTATTCTACTAATCAATTATGTCATATAATCAATTTATATTAGCTTTGAATGATTTCTTTATCACGTTATTAGTTTATGTGATTTATCTTAGTATAAGAACTAAAAATATGTATTTTAATAAATTAGATGTTAAATAAAAATTATAAGAAATAAAACTAAAATTATCTAATTTCTAGGTGATAAATCACTTCTGGCATAAAATCTATTACTATTTTGAAACTGAAAGTGAATTTTAAAAGATTTAAATAAAATTAAAAAAAAAATGGGAATGATACATAGTTATTATAATTGGATATTATCAGAGTTAATATAATTATTATAAAGAATTAATAAACTTAAAGTTATTATATATAACACTTTCTGATTTAACACGTAAAAATCCTTTATACACCAAATGGTGATGGTTGTAATATTTTTGGTGGGATAGAGCATGGGCTGGAGGCCCAAATGTAGATAAAAATGAAATATCGGTTCGAAACAGATAAAAATGTAGGAGCCAGAAAACTGCTACTTCTCGACCCACTTTTGAAGTTCAAAACTTAACCCTAGTTGTCTCTCTCTCTTTCTTCTGCATCTTCAACCTTGGCAAGGGAAGCCACAGCTAGTGAGCAACATCAATGCCTGCACTGCCGTCGCCAACGTCGTCCGCACCACCCTCGACCCTCGCGGCATGGACAAGCTCATCCATGACGACAAGGGAGCCGTCACCATCTCCAACGACGGCGCCACCATCATGAAGCTCCTCGACATCGTCCACCTCGCTACAAAAATCCTCGCCGACATCGCCAAGTCTCAGGACTCCGAGGTAACTTTAACTTCCCTTCGATCTCATGCAATGCCACTGCTTTCAAGATCTTTTCATTTTCGCTTCATTCAGATGCTTTACACTGTGGAATTGGAATTTTAATTTTGTTAGTAAATGAACTCTTGTATTGTTGTGAATGTGAAAAAGGTTGGCGATGGAACCACCACTGTGGTGTTGCTTGCAGCTGAGTTTTTAAGGGAGGCCAAGCCATTCATTGAAGATGGTGTTCACTCTCAAAACTTTATAAAATTAATATTTTATATAATAAATTAAATTTCATATACTGTAAAAAAATATTACAAATTAGTTTTATTAATTATTTTTTTACATTTTAAATTAAAAAGTTTAAATATATCTATTCAAATAATTTTATATATTTTTTGTAATCACTAAAATAAGTTCATGTTAATTAAATTTATTTAATATACTACAGTATTTTTTATCAACATATCCTTTCATTGATTGAGACGGTTTTTTTACATATATATATTTATTTAAGAAAGAATGTATTTTTTTTATAATTTAAGAAAGAAAATATTGTATCTGTAAAAATAGAAGTCCAGAAGCAAAATTTGTTCACGTAACATGATTTACTATATGATTTGAGTGTTTGAACTGATTAGTGACAAGATGTGGATAAGATTTATGCATATCCTAACTCAAATTATCAACGTTAATTAAATCCGCACTAGTGAAGTGAGTTGAAGCTAAATAAAAAAGAAATAGTAGCATAATATAGGTCTATTTTTTAGATGCTCCATGTGGGTCCCACTATAGGTCTATTTTTTAGATGGCATAATATACTTGGACCCCTTCATTCATTTCTTTTATTTATTTTTTAATATATATGTTGATTATATTAAAATAATTGCATATATTGTATTTTGTTTGTATGAGTGTAACATCTTGCACAGGAATTTGTATACTTTTTCTTTTTTTTTTCTTTTTACTTTTTTTCTGGGATTTTATTGTTTTCCTATTTATCAAAGACAATAGTATTTAGTTTTGGGGGCACACGGATAATATTTATTTTAAAAAAATGTGTCACAATTATGAGGAAAATTGGGGTATGAATCAAGATATGGTGCATGGTGGTAGAGAGGCAGGGTAAGATGATGGATGACAATTTGACGCTTTTTAATTTTTATCATTGGAGAACGTTAAGGACCATGTGGTCCTACGAGTGCCACGGTCAATTCCTCTTGTATGCCCGATTGCAATTACCATTAACAATATCTTCTGCAATGATACCATGAATATACTGTGTATAATTGGACGCATCCAATTCTTGGATGAAATTAATGTTGGTTGTTGGCTTAGCCAATTTCTCTTAATCTATTCTCTAGTTTGGACGCATCCAATTCTGTCTGATGTCCGATAAATGTATAAAATATTAAATTAGCATTAATATAAATTATGAGGTATTTTATTATATTTTGTTTGTATTTACATACGAATACGAATTTTTTGCATATAGTTTAATTTTGTCCCTTGTGATCTCAAATTTTCCAATTAAGGAGGCAGCAGTAACTTTTCTCTTATTTTCTAATTTCTAATTAGGTTAATGTATATAGGTGTGGATTTGGATGAAAGTGGTGTGTGACTGAAAATGTGGGGGATCCCGTGACTGGGCCTGTCCACAGTGCAGTTCTATGATCTTGTGAGAGGTAATATAAGTTATTGGTGTCTGGTTATGTTATGTTGTTAAGGTACGTGATTGAAATAAAAGTTCTACTTATATATATTTTATGTGTGTGTACACTAATTGTAGTTAACGTTTAATTAATATCCAAATTTCATTATGTATTTAGTGTAATAGACAAAAAGGAATCACTGAATGTGGCTACTACGTGATGCATTGGATGTCCACGATAATCTTAGGATCTTTCAGGAATAATTAGGAGACGGTAATTGTTTATTTCAAACAAAGTTGGTTTTTTTATAATTGTTATTATATTATTAATTTATTTTTTTATTTGATCATGCAGTATTTTAATTTTAATGAAGTTAGACCATTGGAAGCAGAGAGATTCAAGGCACTTCGCATACAGTGGGCACAGTATTATCTAAAAGTTAGAAATCAAACATAGGATGTTAGGTAACTATGTAACTTTAGGTTACTTAATTAATTTACATACTTTGCATTACATTTTTTACAATTGTTGTTTCATCTTAACATTCAATAACCTTTGTTGATAGCTAGTTTTTTGCTAAAACTTATTTGAAAACAAAATGCAAATGATATATGTTGTGTGCTGTGTGGTCTGATTTTAAATTTACAGGTTAAATTTTGATTTTTTTGTAAAAACAGAGACATTATTTAAAAAAAATTCCTGAAAACAACATCGATTTTTTTTATAAAAACCGATGTTAACTGTCAATAATAACACATTCGTTAACATCGGTTTTCTGTAAAAAACAGATGTTAACGTTAGTTAACATCAGTTTTTTGAAAAAACCGATGTTAACTGTCAATAGTAACAAATTTGTTAACATCGGTTTTTTTACAGAAAACCGATGTTAACTGTCAATAGGAACACATTCTTTAACATCGGTTTTTTACAAACAACCGATGTTAACTGTCAACATTAACAAATTCATTAACATCGGTTTTTACAGAAAACCGATGTTAACTGTCAATAGTAACACATTCGTTAACATCGTTTTTTTTACAGAAAACCGATGTTAACTAACGATGACATCGGTTTTTTCAAAAAACCGATGTTAACTGTCAACATTAACGCATTCGTTAACATCAGTTTTTTGTAAAAACCGATGTTAACTTTCAACATTAATATACATTTTCTGGGTGTAATTCATATTACCAACATCGGTTATTTATATAACCGATGTTGGTAATTTTACGTTAACATCGGTTTTTAAAAAACCGATGTTAACGATAATACTATCAACGTCGGTACTTTCAACATCGATTCAAAAACTGATGTTGAAAGTCATAAATAACCGATGTAGAAAGCATATTTTCTAATAGTGATTATGTTCCAAGCTTGGTTTTGCCTTATTGAAATTGAGCTCCAGAGTTGTGATTGGGTTATCTGAATTTGTGTTACAGCAAGTAAGTGGTCAAAAACCTTGTGTGAACATATTTTTGGTGGTTCTGCAGTTTGACTAATTTGTTGGTTCATTCTATTAGCTATTGTTATAATTGTTGGGTAAAAATCTTAAGATTAGATGATGTCATTTTAATTTTCTATTTATTACTCAAAGGAAATTGTTTCTCTCCTAAATTAATATTTTTTTTCTTTGGTCTTCAAAATCTTCAAAAAGGGATTCCACCTAGTGGAATCTAGGAAGATAGATGTTTGCAGCCTTGTCTCCATAAGTAGAGTGGCCTTATTGTTACAGCAAGGTTCTTCCTCTTATGTAAAAAAAAACTTGAGTTATTTCATTTCTTCCATTAATCTTATTTTCATTTGCTTAATGCGTGCAATCCCTTTTAGATTGCATAGAACATGTTGAAGATTTTAAAAGGACTTCTTTGCAATCTTTGTACTACAATCACCCATCTCATAATTAGAATAAGTCTGACATTTTCTTTTTCTGTAGAGACTTTACTTGTTTTACAATACGGACTCATGATAGAAGCTTTTACTATATGTATTAGCTAAGTGCTTATCTGTTCTAATTTAGAACGAACATTTACATGATACTCTTGTTTCCATGATTATCTGTGAAAGGGATCAAAACAAGAGTATCATGTAATTTTTTTGAGGCTGAAGCATGTGATTATCTGCTCTATTTAAAATCAAAATTTTGACTTTTCACATTAAAATAGCAAAACATAATCTTTATCTAATAAAGTTGATGTTTTTTGTTAATAACAACAGACAAAAGTATTAAAGAATGAAAGAAAGCGTAAAGGAAATTGAGACTGCAAAGACTTGTTTTATTCAAATATGAAGCAACGTATTTATAAACATAGAAAAGAAAGTAACTGCAAACAGAGAGATAACATCACTAATAGATCATGCCTAGAGAATAGAACCAAAACTGCTTTATCCTATCAGTCAACATGACTTTTATTTTTCCTAAAAAATAGCATAAAAATATGATCTACTATAGTTTGTTAGACAGTTCCAACAGTCACATCTTAACACTCCTCGTTGACTTTGGAACTGCAAACTCCAAGCTTTTGTCTCAAGTATTCAAATCTGGCTTTTGGAAGTGCCTTGGTCAGAATGTCAACACTTTGATTCTCTGTTTTGCAGTAACTTCACTTCTCCTTCCCTTTGAACTTCTCTTAGAAGAAAAAGCTTTATCTTGAAATGCTTAGTTTTGCCATGAAACACTGGATCATTAGCAATTGAGATTACAGCCTGGTTGTCCACAAAAATCTGTGTGCTTTCTTCTTGTTTCATATGCAAATCTGTCATAATTTTCCTGATCCAAAGAGCTTGATTCACTGCAGCAACAACAGCTACATACTCTGCTTCTACAGTTGATTGAGCTATAACTTCTTGCTTTTTAGAACACCAAGAAAAGACTCCAGAACCAAAGGAAAACAGTAACCAGAGATGCTTCTCATGTCATCAGTACAACTTACCCAGTCACTATCAAAATATCTATGGAGCTTACAATTTTGAGAATGAGAGTACATTATACCATAGTCTAAAGTGCCTTTAACATATCTAACAACTTGTTTGGCAGTGTAACATCCCATTTTTCGTAAGCCAATCTAAAAAGAATTTTTATTTTTAAATAAATAGAGTTTTAGAAAAATGATCAGGTTTTTATAAATAAATAAATAATGAGAAATAATGATTTGAAGGAAAAAAAAAAGAGAACATTTGATTCATTCATTTGATAGGGAATAAAATAGAGTTCTTTTTTTATAAAATATAAAAAACAAATAAATAGAGTAATAACAAGCTGTGTGTACCCTAGGTATAAATAGCGATGTTAGGTCAGTTTTCATACTGACGATGCCTCTTCTTTCCCTCATTTTCGTTTTTCCCCTTCTCCTCTCAAAATACTTTCTTTTTCCCGCAGTCCACCAAACCTGTCTCAGAAAAACGACGATCTCGGACTCATTCACTGTTAGATCGTCGTGAAATTTGAGCACCATGTTCGCAACCCAATTCCGAGCATTCTCACTGTTGGGAATTTTGATATCATTTTTGAGCTGAGAGAAATACCTTTCGCATCGTAGCCTTTTCCTTTCCCGCAGAAACCCAAAACGACATCAGTAAAACTACAACCTCGATTTCGTTGACCGTTGGATTTTCATGAAGTTTTGATATGTAGTTCGCGATT
This sequence comes from Glycine max, assembly GCF_000004515.6. Taxonomy (NCBI): domain Eukaryota; kingdom Viridiplantae; phylum Streptophyta; class Magnoliopsida; order Fabales; family Fabaceae; genus Glycine; species Glycine max. Next base: position 17,281,955 of record NC_016091.4, on the reverse strand, counting down.
CAGTTCCTCACATCTTCACCATTGGGATTTGCGAGATAATATTCACGGAGAGAGAAAAAGGAATCACACCAAGACAGTACAAGTGGAGGCTTCAATCCCTTCTCTCTCTGACGTTTGGGAACTCTATCGGACCAGTTAGAGGAAAAAGCTGAAGGAATCTCAGGGAACCAGTAAAGATGCTGCTATCGTTGGCTGAAGACACATGAGCCCGCTTAGAGGTAAGGGATGAGTTATTCACAATTGGAGATTAGTGAGAACATGTGTAGGAATCCTTAGAGATATCAATTGGAATGAATTTTGGGGTGTTTTTATAATTTTCATTTTATCCTTATAATTATGACAGTGAATTATATATGTTTGATGAATCAGTTGACGTCCCAATGAGAAATTGCTGTGAAATTGATGTGTTTTTGTTGAGTGTGAACCCCTTAAAAAAATTAAGTTTTTTTTTTATTAACGTAAATTATATTTTAAATAATATTATTCAATGACTTATTTTATACAAATTATTATCTTGTTCTAATTTTTCTACGATGATGACCAACATGTTACGTGTATATAATTATTGTAATACTAGAATAATAAATTAAAAAAAATTGTAAGGTTAATGCCTAGTGGTAATTTCTTTTGATGTAATATTAAATTAATTGTTATAGAAATCCTTTGATTAAAAACAATGTAGTTTAATTTACTATATACATATACATATATATACATATACATATATATATATATATATATATATATATATATATATATATATATATATATATATATATATATATATATATATTGTATCATGCAAATATTATTATTGTGTGAAGTATATATGAGTTATAAGGTGTAATAAGTTATTATAATGGTGTTATAATATTATAGTGAAGATTGAGTAGTATAAAGTTGAATGTGTTAATTTGCGAGATACATGTAAAAACGAGATGGTTGATGTGATATTATAAGATGTTAAATTGTTGGCATGATATTTTTTTGTGAATAAGTGTGTGTGTTTGACACTTGATGTGGCAATAATTATATTATGAACTATGAATTATACAATAACCCGACCAGTGTTATCTTGAGAAAAGTGTAAATGCGCAGTATTAAAGAGAAAATGTAGGTTTCCTATTCAGGAATCAGTGTTAAATTGTAACACAATGTGTTAAACGTGTTTGAAACACGAGTGTGAGGTCGTGGGTATTGTATAATTCATGAGCAGTGCTTATAAATGAAATATGTGATGAATTGTGGAATAATATGTTGCCTTGAGATTTTAATATTGTTATTGAGATTGAGTCAAAGTGTAAAGTAGAACAGGTGTTGAATTGTGAGATACGTGAAAACATGTGATAGTGGATTGTGACATTATGAGATGTGAAATTGTGAACGAGTTTTGGTTGTGAATAAGTGTGTGATTAACTCTTGATGTGACATTATTTGTGTTGTAAGCTGTGAATTATACAATAACCTGACCAGTGTTATCTTGAGAAAAGTGTAAATGCGCAGTGTTAAAGAGAAAGTGTAGGTTTTCTATTTAGGAACCAGTGTTAAAGAGAAAGTGTAGGTTTCCTATTTAGGAACCAGTGTCAAATTGTAGCGCAATATGTTGTACGTGTTTAAAACACGAGTGTGAGATCGTGGGTATTGTATGATTCACGAGCAGTGTTTGTGTGCTAAAATGATTTTAGGGGTTGGACCTGAATCAGGAGGGAGAGACCCTGACGGACTCTTCGGAGTGTAGGCCTTGGGGGTCACCGGGTTTGAGTGCTCCTTTAAGCCTATGCTGATCCCATATGGTTGGAGCATTCTCGCAAAACATCGTGACCCTGACTGGTCTCCCTATGATCTTACTTAGTGAGAGTGACCTGACAAACCCATTGTGTGGTGTGTCTTGTTATGTACTCCTAAGCGTCCAGGGTGATCTTTCATTGACATGGTACCACATTGCATATAGGCTTGAGTCTTAGCATAACTGTCTCATGTGCTTGCTAATTGTTTATTATGGAATTGATGTGTTATTGTGTCTTGATCAGAGCGTGTGATTCTTGTGTAATGTGATTGATGATTGAAAAGTGTGATTGATGGATGAAAAGTGAACTTTGAATGACAAAGTGGTGGAATTACGTGAATTACGTGTAAGTAAGTTTTATTTGGTTTATATGATATGTATATCTAGTTGTCTTGTTTCTCTATTAGTTAGGAATGTGATAACTCACTCCCCGTGTGTTGTTCGTGTTTGGATCTTGTGATGATCTTGAACTTTGTGTTCGGGGGAGCAGATGACTAGGTGAATTGCTTTAAGGAACCTTGTGTTGAAAGACGTCGAGACACAACGCTCTGATAGGATGTGGCATTGGGGTATAGGGTTTTATATTAATTGTATGAAGTCTTAGACGGTCTTGTTTGAACCGAGATGACTTTATTATATGATGTAGAAGAAATTGAATGTGAGCCTTTTATCCCTTTGAAAGGCTTGTATTTAAAAATGTAAAAAAAATAAAAATACTTTTAATTAATATTTGAATTTTTATTCCTTTGTTAGTATATATGTGAGGGGTAGAGGGTATCACAGGCAACTTGAAGATGAATTTCACTAGCACAATGCATGAACCTTGAAAGTATACTTACTGCAAACAAAATGTCAGGTCTAGTTGCAGTAAGATACATTAAGCAACCAATCAAGCTTCTGTAATGCATTTCGTCAACTTTATCAGCTCCATCAACCTTGCTAAATTTCTCCTTTTGGTTCATTGGAGATGTAGTGCTTTTGCAGTCCTCCATATGAAACTTCTTGAGTATTTCCCTTGTGTACTTCTTTTGGTGAATGAGGATTCCATCATGATCTTGTTTCACCTCCATTCCCAAAAAGAAACTCATCAAGCCAAGATCTGTCATTTCAAATGCTTTAAGCATTTCAGCTTTAAACTCCTTTATGAGTTTCTCATCACTTCCTGTCACAAATAAATCATCAACATAGACAACAATAATGATTAAGTTTGCATCTACCAATTTCACATATAATGCAACCTCACTTGGACTTTTGACAAATCCAAGATCTTGAAGATGATCATCTATTATGCTATACCAGGCCCTAAGAGCCTGTTTAAGACCATATAATGCCTTTTTCAACTTGTAAACTTTATGCTCCTCTCCTTTGATTTGAAACCCCTCAAGTTGCTCTACATAAATCTCTTCCTGCAAGTAACCATTTAGAAAGGCAGATTTTACATCTAAATGATAAACTTTCCACCTTTTATGTGCAATCAAGGCAAGTAGCATTCTAATTGTATCCAGACGTGCAATTGGGGCAAAGGTTTCTAAAAAATCCACTCCAAACACCTGAGCATAGCCTTTCACCACCAACCCGACCTTGTATTTATTTATAGAACCATTTGGATTAAGTTTGGTTCTATAAACTCATTTTACCCCTATAGGTTGTTTGTGTTAAGGTCTGTCCACTAGCTCCCACGTGTCATTTTTTTATCATTTTCAAATCTTCCTTCATAGCATTTATCCACTTGTCATTCTTTTTAGCTTCTTCAAATTCTACAGGTTATAGGACAACTACATTACTCTTTTGATAAATCTCAGATAAAGATCTTGTACCTCTGACAAGAATGTCATCTACATCATCATCAAGGAACTATGGGATTTCTGGCAGCTGCTTCCTTATTGGTTCATCCCAACTCCATTGTTGATCTTCCATAAATTTGACATCTCTACTCACAAGAATTTTTCCATTTTGAGGTTGGAAAATTCTGTAAGCTTTGGAGGTGTTGCTATATCCAATGAAAACTCCGGGTTCTTCCTTCTTATCAAGTTTTTCCCTTTTAACCTGTGGAACATAAAAGAAACAAACACAACCAAAGATTTTTAGATTTTGTAAATCTGGTTTGTAACCAAACCAGCCTTCAAATGGAGTTTTTTTGTGCAGAACTATTGTAGGTAGTCTATTAAGTAAAAATACTGCAGTGTTTGTAGCCTCCGCCCATAGCTTCTTTGGCAACTCCTTTTCATGCAACATACACCTTGTAATCTCCATGATACTTCTATTTTTTCTCTCATTCACACCATTTTGTTGTGGGGTGTAAGTTACGGTGAGTTGGTGCTCAATACCAGCTTCTTCACAAAATTTATCAAAAACATCATTTCTGTATTCCTTCCCGTTGTCAAGTTCTTTAAAGAGTTTCAAGTCATTAGTCATATGGTTTGTGCAACTGTTGTCTATTAACCATGAATCACTGGAACTATTGCTTGTGGCAAAGCATGTTGCGACAAAGAGTTGCTTATCTTCTTGTTCCTCCGCAGCCACCTTTGCCTCTTCTGATTTGGACTTGCATATTCACTCTACATGTCCCATATTGCCATAATTTCTGCACTTGACATCTGGTCTCCACCAACATTTTCTTTCAGGATGATTTGTCTTTTTGCAATGCGGACAAGAAGGAAAGGTCTCACCTTGCAGCTTGTTGGAGCCTTCTGGTTTTTTGTTCCTCCATTTGTTGTTCTTCTTGTCTTTGCCACCTTTTGAATTTTGTGCTTTCGTATGAAACACACCTTGTACCACCTCCTCTTGTCTCATCATTCTTCTCTACTCCTGGGCTTGTAGAGCATTTATGAGTTCTCCCAAGGTGATGATTTACAGGTCTTTAGACTCCTCCAATGCTGATATCTTCGATTCATACTTCTCGGGTATAGTGACCAGTATTTTTTGCACTATTCTTTCATCAGGAAAGTCCTTCCCAAGAAACCTCACTCTATTTGCTATACCTAATAGCCGGTCAGTGTAGCCTTTAATTGTTTCAATCTCTTTCATGCTCTGCATATTGAATTCTCTGCCCAAGTTGAGTACTTGCATGCCTTTGGTTCTTTCACAGCCTTGATATTCTGATCTAAGATAATCCCAAATCTGTTTGGCAGACTTGAAGTTCATAATTCTTGTAAAAATAATTTTTGACACAACAGAGAAAAGGCAATTTTTAGCCTTAGCCTTTTTGGTATTCCTCTCTCTATGATTCTTCATGTGAGCCACCATTGGATTTAAAGGTAGTTCAAGAACATCATAGTTTTCTTCTACTACTTGTGAAACCAAAGCTTCAAGATGAGTGGTCATCCTTGTAGCCCATAATTCGTACTCTTCACCATAAAAAATTGGTGGTGGACCTACTGTGTATGATGTTTCTCCCTCCATTACGATTTCTCTCAATTCATAGATCCCTTAAAGATAAGAGCTCTAGATACCAATTTGATGTTTTTTGTTAATAACAACAGACATAAGTATTAAAGAATGAAAGAGAGCGTAAAGGAAATTGAGACTACAAAGGCTTGTTTTATTTAGATATGAAGCAACGTATTTATAAACATAAAAAAGAAAATAGCTGCTAACACAGAGATAACATCACTAATAGATCATGCCTAGAGAATAGGACCAAAACTGTTTTATCCTATTAGTCAACATAACTTTTATTTTTCCTAAAAAATAACATAAAAAATCTGATCTATTATAGTTTGTTAGACAGTTCCAATAATCACATCTTATCAAAAGTATATGGATGCAAAACAAAATTTTAACTCATTTGACTCTTGATCATTACTTTTGGTGGTAGCTTTTATTTTTGGCCTCTACATTTTTCACTTACATAACCCAACCAAACCTATATAAAAGCCTTGATGTTGGATAAATTAAGTGAACTTAGTACAACGTTAAGAACCCCACTATATATGCATTACAAGCTTATAGAAACTTTTGAGCAAATCTTATTTAGCGTGTTTAATTATTCTTGCGCTGGCGCATGTTTAAGTATTGTCACAGATTTGGAAAGCCTTTTTACTCTACACTTGATATTGATATAGAATTTCATTTTTAATAACACTGCTATTCTATCACCCAAGCTAATTTATTTCTTTGTTTACTGAGTGATTTGGCTATTCATTTAGCATGATACATCTATTCTTTTTTGTGTCAAAATTAAAAAATTTGTAAAGGCTATCTGTGTAGATGCTGCATCTTTCCAATTCAGCACATCATGGATTTTTTAGATGTGCAGAGGAAAGGAAGGAAGACAGAAGGGATTACTATAGCTACAGTTTTTCTCTTCATTTCTTGGTACCTGTTCGGTGAAAGACATTTTTGGCCCTTTTCATGCCTCTATTTAAGTTCTTTTGGGAACAATGGTTGCAACTTGCTACTAAAGAATTACCCTGTCACTTCATTTCATAAATTAAATTAGTTAAATTGTTTTAAATCTTTTACTTACAACTCACCAAGTAAAATATAAAACTTTTCTTAAAATTATAAAATATCAAAATTATATATAGTTTTATAAAATAAATAGTTTTATAAAATAAATAAATAAATAAATACGGTGTATATTATTTTACAGTGAATTTATATTACATATTACTATGTATATTTTAATACTATATATATATATATATATATATATATGTATATGTATATATACATATACATATAATATTCAACGTTTATTTATAATAATATGTAATACTATATATAAAGTAATAAGAAAATAAATTATATAATTTTATTGAATAAAATAAATTATACAACTGTCATACAAATTAATATATCAGTATACATTATATTTATTATATTATAAATCTTTTATTTGTTAGCATAATATTATTATACATATTTTTTTAATAGTTTAAATATTATAATAATATATATAGATAAATAGAGAGATGTGAGCTTATTATATCCTATTGATTGCAACATATTCACATAATAAACAACATATTATAACAAGACAGGATCATGTCTTGTACTATTTTGACCATCAATCAGACCCTTAATTTATAATTATTGATATGTAATTATTTGACAATACTCTCATCTATATATTATATATTGTACTCATTTTTCTCTGGAATAGATCATTCTTACCACCAAACAGACCTTTAATTCATAATGTGTATGGCATTATATTATAAGTAAAAAAAATATTAAATTGAATTCATTAAAAAAAAATTAGTCCTCTTACACCTTACTTGAATGAGGTGAAATAAGAAGATAAAATTAAAAAAGAAAAAAAAATCTTATTTAGATGCGTTGAAAAAGATAGAAGAGTTATAATAATTGGTCGGTTTTACCAAAAGTATTTACCATTTAAGAGACATGAAATGGGAGTAAAATAGTGAGTGCTATTTTTTAATTCTAAAAAAAAAGATAAATTATTTTATAACATAAAAGAATAAAATAATAATTTTGTGTTAAAAAGAACGACATAAAAAAATTTAATTTTAATTTTTTATTAAATTTATTTTCTATAATTTCTTTATTTTTACTTCTTCCAATATCTTTATCTAAGGTGCATAGTGCAAGCCTGCAAGTAATTCATTTCTCTTTTAATTCCCTTTTTAATGCTTCTTAATTAGAAACATTCTAGTAGTCAATGGAAATGTAGGAGTAATTATGCTTTATAGAACAATAGGTATCATGAATATTGTTTGTGTGTGTGTCTATATATATATATTAAAAAAAAACGTTTGCCCCCTCTTTCTGGAATATGAAGTGTAATAGTCAAGCAGAGAACTTTCACTTTATTTATTAATGAAGTTATACCTCACAGATGACTAGGGAAATTCAAGAAGTTTAATCATGTAGGAAAACCAATGCAGGCAAAAAGGTATGGTTTCACTTTTAAGAAAACTCAACTTCTCAACTATTCACTATTAAGATCGGAGGAACCACCAAATAATGATCAAGAAACATCGTATCCATTCTCGCATTGCCGTACTTAATTTGCTGAAATTGAAAGGAAAAAAAATAAAATCAAAGCACAATTGTAGGAAAATGGCTACCACGCAATCCTTCGAAGATTTGGAAGCGAAATATGAAACAAAGGAAACTTCTGAATCAGTCATCTTAGTTGTTCACATTCCTGATGGTTCGTTTGGTTTACTTACTGCTCCTTTTCTATTACTTGCATTAATTTTTTAATTGTTCAGTAGGTATCAAATTTATGAAGAGATGATTTTCCTCCTAATTTTTTAATTGGTTAAATTAAGTCCTTCATCTCAAAATTTCATCCAATAATTAACAAAAAAAAATGTAATGAATGTATAATATATTATTTTTTTTAGAAAAGTAATATATATATATATATATATATATATATATATATATATATATAATTTTTTATATTCAAACTGAGTAAAACAAAATGACTTTATTACATTTTAATTTTTATTTAATTATTTTATATACTTTCTATATAATACAAATCAATAATATGGTATCCCTTCGTTACAATTCTTGTTAGAAGTATAATTGAAATAATTGAAAAACTACACAAACCGATATAAACAATTAAATTTAAAGAAAAAAAACAGATATATCGATAGACTGAAATTGAAATTGTTATTTTTTTAGAGTAATAATAAATAAATACTCTATTATTTTAAACACTCTATAAATATCTTTTGTTTTTATTTCTTTCTATCACATCATTAATCTTATCATACCTATATTTTTTTTTCTCTTTCTAAATATTGGATAAGGATTTAGATGTCTATTAAATTTCTTCCTTTTGTCAAAGTAATTTTTGTAGTAGTCATTATTATTATATGCATCTCTTTTCTCTTTGATCTTGTTTCAACAACATTTTTCTTCTTAATTCTCTATTCATTCCTTGTCAATCATTTATCACATCTATTATTTTTCTCTTTCTTTTTTTATCTTTCTTCCTTCCTTCTACCCAATGCCTCATTTTTGGAGTGTAAGTTGACCATTTTCCTTTTTCTATAATCATGTGCATGTTGTTTCCCATGATTTTCCTTTGTACAGGTTTTGTACGAGAGCATATTGGAGCAAAAATTGAGTACGAGTTTTCAAGGGTGAGAATTCATGGCGAACGATCACTTGGAAACAATAAAAGGGCACGTTTCAATGCATTATATCAATTTCCAGAGTATTGTGACATTAACAAAATTAAGGGAAAGTTTGATGGAAAAACTGTCATCATTACAATACCAACAATTCCAGGGAAAGTCCCTAAGCTAGAAACACAACCAACTGAACAAGAACCACCCAAAGAACCATCAGAAGAAGAAGAATCAAATCCAGAGGAAGAAAAAGAAGGTACTCCTACAGATGATAATCAAGACAGTAAAGAAGAAGCTAATCATGTGACTTCGACTCCACCAAATGCCACACAAGAGTCCATGCATCAAAAGGATCAAGAGGGAATTCCCCAAAAAGCTACACTTACCAAAGTTGAAAGTGAAAAACATGTTGGTCAAGAGGCTTCAACTTCAACCCCACCAAAAGACACACAAGAGTCTAAGGGTCAAGAAGGAATTCCCACAAAAGATACTATTACAAAAGTTGATAGTAAAAAACAAGTTGCTCATGAGGCTTCTTCAACCTCATCACAGGACACACCAGAGTCTAAGGCTCAAAAGGGTCAAGAAGAAATTTGCACAAAAGATACTATAACAAAAGTTGATAGTAAAATACAAGTAGGTCATGAGGGTTCAACTTCAACACCATCACAAGACACAGAAGAATCTATGCCTCAAAAGGGTCAAGAAGTAATTCCCCCAAATGCTACACTAGCAAAAAATGGCAAGCTTCAAGGAGAGCAAAATTCTGAAGGAGAAATTGACGAAAATGTGGAAAAGCAAAAGCTTGTTGAAAAGGAAGAAACTGAAGACCATTCCAAGAAGACTTGGGAATCAGGAAAGCCACCTGAAAAGGCTATGGTGGATGATTCCCCTAACAAGGAAGGGAAGGAAGAAAGCAAAGGTTTGGGCCCATCTGAAGGAGAGAAGAGAAGGGAAATAAATGGTAAAATTGGCAATAATGTTGGAAAAAAGAGTGATAAGAAGGCCATTCCTGAATCAACAACAAGGGCAAGAATTAAGGAAGTGGCTGCTTCTGCTTCTCAAGCTATAACTAGTCTAGCCAAGAAATTCAATGAAGAAGATAAACAAAGGATAGTATACATGGGTGCAGCAGTTCTTGTGGTGGCACTTGGAGTTTATGGTACCTACAAGCTTCGTTCACGTAGACCATAGGCAATTAATGGCATCACATCTATTTCCTTTCACATGGTTTTTTTATTACTAAAGAGTTTCCTTTCAATAAATAAGGACTTGCAAAAATATTGTAGAAGAAGCATATTTGCTTCAGAAGTTATTTGTTCAGGGCTCTTTGTGTATGCAATTATGCTTTAAAATAACATTTGTGCTACTTGCGCAATTTTACTCCTTTCAATTGTTTATCATTCTTTTCTCCTTGAACTCCGCATCATGCCTAAGTGACAACTCAATGCAATTTTGGGGCACAAAGAGTAAACAAGGGTGTGAAAAGGGATGTATTTAATGAATTATAATGGATAAGCAAAATAAAATAATCTATTAATTTATTTATTTTTAATTTGTCAAAATTCTCTAGGATTAGAAAATTAATTAATCATGAGTTGGTTTACTTAATTGATCACATGGATGAGTCTCTTAAATTTGATGAAGTGACGTAAGGCATAGGCCACACTAAAAAGTGGTGTTTCAGAAAAATTATATACATGCGCGCAAGATAAATATACAAAAACAAATAGTTGTTAAAAATTAATTTCAGAGATTATTTTCAAAACTAATAGTAGTACTAGTACATCTACAGGAGAAAATGAAAAAAAAAACATTAAGCAATACGCTAAACCAGAACACCGTCATTTCTACATTTAAACAAAATTTTGGACCATTATTAACAACATAAACCCCAAAGTAATTAAAATTAAGATACTACTTAAAATCAAAAAGTATATAACACTTACATCGTATAATCGTAATACAAATAGAGAGATCTTAAGCCCCAAAAAAAAAATTATAAACACACTCATTTAAATAACTTTAAAATCACTACCAACATTTAAGTAAACTTTCCATGAAAACGAATAAAAGCTCACACAGTCACATACAACTTGAATGTCTCAAACTCAACTTCTATAAGTTTTGATCACTACTCATAATACCAAAAGCAAAAGCAAACAATCCAACTCTAGATCATTACTCCAGCAAATCATTCAAGCTCAAATCATAATAACCATCTTCCATATGACCCTTATCACCTTCATTATCCATGGCATCTCTCCATCTCCATTAAAGTCATCATCAAAATTAAGAATCTCCAAATCATTAACAGGGTAACACTACCATCACCATTAGCTTACTCTCCATCTTGATCGAGTCTTCTTTATTTGGAATATCCAAGTAGTCTATATATATATCTAAACTCTCAATGTTAGATGAACTTTCATCATTATCCACAACCTAATTATCATTGCATGAAATACCATTGACATTATAAACAAATTTTCCTAGTTGCTTCTTGGCTAATTCATCACAAACAAATTATTCATTCTTTTGCTTCAAATGGGTTCATCATTTCTTCGTATGGACTTAAAATACAAAAGCAAATAATCAACTGCAAGTAGTAGATAAAAATGAATCTCAAAGGCACTCAAATTATGATCACACCCAAAGGAACTGCATGCAACTTTAATATTTGAACAAAAAACTTTTTTGAGTTCTATATGTCCATCCCCATAAGATTCACGCCATTATGATTAGTTTTGGTGTTCACTAGAATCGTGACTATCAAAAACATTTTTATCATGTGTTTGGATGGAGATATTTAACAAGGTAATTCATTTTTTTATGGAATTTAATGCTTTATAGAAAAATATCTTGTTTGGAAAGAATATTTAAAAAAAATAAATTCTAATATTTTTACAAGATATTTTAAACAGTTAAAATGCTAGAATTTCAAATTCTCTCAAAATCTAAGGAATTTGAATTTCTTTTTCGCTAAAGCTCTCGCTCACCACTCTGTGTTTGTTTGATTTTATTGTTGATTATGAATGCAATTAGTATTTAGTTTGTAATCTTCTCATTTGCATGATTGTTTGGAACCAGCCAGTGGTGAGTCTGATTGCTTATTTGTTATGTTTTTTTTCTCACACTTTGTATCTGAGCCAATTAATGGTGTAGAAAGCATTATGTTTTCACTTTATAGCATATATCATATAGCTTTTTAACACCTGTTTTGAACAAAAAAGCTTGTTTGTTTGCATATTAATCATAGGGTTTCAAGGTTTCATTTTCTACTCTGTTTGATTTCGTTGTCTTGGTACAATGCAATTCATTCTTGTGTTGAGACTGAGGTCAAAGGTGCATTTTAAAGAAATCTGGTGCAGCGGTAAAGTTGTGCCTTGGTGACTTGTTGGTCATGGGTTCGAATCCGAAAACAGCCTCTTTGCATCTACAAGGGTAAGGCTGCGTACAATATCCCTCCCCCATACCTTCGCATAGCGAAGAGCCTCTGGGCAATGGGGTACGAAGTTTTTTATTTGGGAACTGATTTCGTTGATTGATTGAGGTTACCTGGACAATTCGTTGATAATATATACAATAGAGATTCTGCAGCTTGGTGCCTATAATTGTGGAGAACAATTCAAGCAGTTTCATGAACTTGGAATCACATTTATTGGGTGTCTTTAACCCTTGTTGCTTTTTTTGTTTTGAGAAATGTATCAATGCACCAAGGCAGCATTTAATCCTTCATTGAACACCTAAACCAGCCAAATGATGATGTGAAGTGTAGATTCTGCATGGTTATGCAGAATTCTTACAAGTTGCTCCAGTAATAAGCCTATTGGAAGCCATCATTGATCAATTTCGATGCTTTGGGCGTATGTATTGTTACTAACTTGTTAGCTAATGCTTAGGGGTAGAGACAAATAGAACATAGTCATGCTAGAGATGACTCAAATGTTCTACTTTACAACATTTTTCTTTTTTTTTTTGTTTAATTAGAAGTACTTAGACATATCACCATAATAATGTGTAATTGGAGATCGATTTTGATTTTAATTATTATTACAAATAAAAATGTTTACCTTTTAACATTTTGTAAGTTAGGTATGTGAGATTTTGGAATTTTGGTTAGGCTAGAAGTGGATCCAATTGAATCTCAAGGAAAGATTTTTTTTTTTTTTTTGGTGATTGATAGAAAAATATATAATCGAGTATAGTTACTTACACATGAACTTGTTAAAAGGCTTACAAGAAAATTTAATGATTGAATCATCATTGAGATCTTGTGTTTTGACTCAGCAGTTTATTCACTTTATTGATTTATAGCTTGTTTAATCATACTCTATCCAGAAAAAAAAAAGAATTTAGCTTTTGATTTTGGAGTCATATTACTCATTATGTTGATCATATTAATAATAATACTTTTTTTTTGCTCAGCAAAAATAAATATCATATAAAACTGAAATAGTACCAGTGGTACTATAATTGCATATGTTGAGGTATGGGCCCGGCTGGTTCCAGCTTTTTCACAGAACCAAGCTAGGGACACATTAATTTGTTACATAGTCCAGCCTCACCCATCCCCTCCTAGTTACTAAATCCTTCCTTGAGATTTGATGACCATTGGTTGAAATGTATTACAAAATCCTTCTCGATGGTTTTGATCCACGTCCAGATTAAGAGAACTGCATCGTTCAGCATTTTGCCATCAAAAGTTGCATTCTAAAAAACTATTTTATTTCTGTGCTGCCAAATTGTCCATGTTAGAGCAACCCACCAACATTTCCATCTTGTGGACTTCTTTCCATCAGCAACCCCACTTCCATGTTGCATGTAATGATCCCTAGGATTTTGTGGCATTGTTGTTGCTAAGTTAACCCAGGACAGTGACTCCCACCATAGAGGGAGGATATTACTACAAGTGAAGAATAAGTGAGCAGTGTCCTCCTCTTTATTTCTGCAGAAAGGGCACAACGTATCATTTACCATCACCTATCTCCTTCTAAGGTTTATCTTAGTTGGTAGTCTATCCCTAATTAGCCTCCATGCGAACACTGTAGATTTGGCTGGAATTTTGAGTTTCCATAGCTCCACAAAGTCAAAATTCTGATTTACCTCCATTAATTCTCCCCATATCGTGTCATACCCACTTTTTGTTGAATAATACCCACATGGGTCAGGTTTCCAAATCCAGGTATCTTCTCTTTGTGGGTGTATATGCTGCTGTGATATCTCCCCAATAAAAGTATCCACCATTGCTACTTCACAATCAAAAAGAGATCTCCTCCAATTGAGCTTCCATTCCCATTCGGTGTTCGTGTTGCTCCCCATCTGCATGATGGTTTGCTTTTGTTGGCATGAAATCCGATATAGCCTTAGGTATTTCTTCATTAATGGTAATTCATTAGCAACCCATCGGTCCTCCTAAAACCTAAACTTATCACTACCACCCACCTTCCATATTGTTTCCCTTTTAATTACATTATTCTATTGCTACAGTTGTAATGTGACCAGGTCCTTCCACCATGTGGAATCTTGACTGCCTCTTCTCCCTTCCTCTAATGTCCTCCACCCACCATACTTCGAGAAAATTATTTTGGCCCATGGTTCCTCCTGCTTATGAAAGAGATCCCAACGCCATTTCCCTAACAAAGCTGAATTAAAGGTCCTGAGATCTTTGATGCCTAGTCCACCTTTGTCTTTTGGTAGACAAATTGTCTTCCAGTCGACCCATGCGATCTTCCTATGATCTTGTCCCCCTCCCCATAGAAATCTTTGCTGAATGGCTTCTAGTTTGACTATTATTTTTGAAGGTACCCTGAAAAAGGAGAAGAAATAAATAGGAATTATTGTTAGGACTGCATTAATGAGAGTCACTCTCCCCCCGAAGGATATGTGTCTCTGTTTCTACGTGGCTAGTTTTCTCTCACATTTTCTAATTATGGGATCCCAAAACTCACTACGTCTTGGGTTATCCCCAATGGGGATACCCAGATACAGGAATGGCAAGGACAATATTCTGCAATTAAGGTATTCAACTGCCTCCTTCCGCCATTGATCGAATTTCCCTATTGCCCCAAAACTGCTCTTTGCAAAATTTATCTTTAAACCAAATGCAAGTTCAAAGCTTCTCAACATTGACTTTATGGTCTTCACATTCTGCATTGTGGTTTCACCAAAAAATATGGTGTCATCTGTATATTGTAATATGTTAATTGGTGTTTTGTTTTTTCCCACAAGGAGGCTACTGAAGAGGCTCTTATCCAGTGCTTCTTTCATTAATCCAGTTAAACCTTCCGCGACAATATTGAAGAGTAGAAGCGCTAGTGGATCACCTTGCCTGAGGCCTCTGTGTGGAGTGAATTC
The DNA here is from genome assembly GCF_000004515.6 of Glycine max. NCBI lineage: Eukaryota > Viridiplantae > Streptophyta > Magnoliopsida > Fabales > Fabaceae > Glycine > Glycine max. Next base: position 17,266,754 of record NC_016091.4, on the reverse strand, counting down.
ATTTGTGGGGCTACCATTAACCAGAACAGAAATGGAGGTTGATTTAAGACATCCCTCTATCCAGCATATCCACTTAGGTGAGTCATATGTTCTCTCATAGTCCACTTTGAAAACCAGGCATGGCTTGTTGCACCCTTTTGCTTCCTCCACCTCCTCATTTGCTATCAGCATGCTGTGCAACAATTGTCTTCCACTTATGAATGCTGACTGCCTCTCATCAATTATTTATGGCATCACCTTCTTCAATCTATTCGCTAGGAGCTTAGCCACAGTCTTATAAACACAACCTATTAATGAGATAGGTTTATATTCATTAAGATTTTGTGGATCTTTCAACTTTGGGATGAGGGCAATAAAAGATACGTTGCTGCCCCTTGAGAAGACCCCATTAGCATGGAATTCGACAAGGAATCGATTGATGTCGGGCTTTAATATCTCCCAAAACTGTTTAATGAATTTGAAGTTTAGACCGTCTGGTCCTGGACTTTTTTCGCTCCCACAATCCCATACTACCACCCTTATTTCTTCCTCAAGAAAACTTCCCACCAGCATGTCATTTTGCTGTTGTCCCATCTCATAAAATCTGGTCCCATTATGGTTTGGTCTGCACAGCTCAAGCTCATTGAATCTGTTGTTGAAAAAGCTGCGGACCTCTTCTTTCACTCTTGTGGGGTCATCTATCCATGAGCCATTAATGATTACGCCTTTAACTGCATTATTTGTGTGTCTAGAGTTCATCAACAAGTAGAAGTAGCGTGAGTTATAGTTCCCCTATTCCACACCTTCATTGCCTCCTTGAGTTTTTTTATTTTTACTTTGAGTGCATAGCCCCTCCAACCCCTTGGTTGTGTGTTTGTCCAACACTCCCTGACTATCCGTTCAAGAGATTTTTCCTTCAACCAGCAATCAAACACCCTGAATGGTTTTGGCCCCCAATCGATCAATATTGTTAAGCATAATGGGGCAATGATCTGAAAATTTTCTGTCCAAAATGAAACTGGTACAACCTGGCCATTTTTGAAGCCACTCATGGGATACAAGGAATCTGTCTAATTTGCTCTTAGCAGCCCCGTTTGGTTTGAACCACGTGAATTTTCTCCCCACACTAGGTATTTCTTCAAACTCTATGTCAGCTATCCATTCATTGAAATCATTGATGTTGTTGGCTTCCACTACCCTATGAGGCACGGGAAGCACCACAGTCCTTGAGGACCATGTTTGAAGAAATACCTAGGAAGCATTGATGTTGTTGGCTTCCACTACCCTACCATTGATGCCTGATGTTGTTGAAATCTCCCAGGAAGCACCACAGTCCTTGAGGACCATGTTGTCTCAACTGCATGAGTGAGTCCCATAGTTCCCACTTATTCTGACTATCAGATGGGGAATATATATTTACTATAGATGCTTTCTGATTTTCTTGGGTCCACACTCCTTCCAGTAGGATGAAGCCTCTTCCCCTAACTCTTTGTTCCACTTTGAAAGCTTGTTCACTCCAAATACACAGTAGTCCTCCCGCTATATTTATTGTTGGCTGAAATTCCCATCCAACATCCATATCTCCCCACAGAACCTGGCACATAGACTTGTCAATTTGCTCCTTCTTGGTTTCTCGAATGCATAACATGTCTACTTTGTGTTTCCTGACCATTCTCCTGATTGCAACCCATTTGACCCCTCTCCCAAGCCCTCTAACATTATAGGAGACAATATTCATGACGAAGATTGTCTGTCACCCAATTCCTCAACCTCTTTCCTGTCTCTGTTCTCCATAGCACTGATTTTGTTGATGATTATGGTATGCTCTGAATCGCTAGACACCCACATGATTTTTGCAAGCTCCCATTGAGATGATGCCTCTTCAATCTATCCTTCGTTGGGTCCCTTAGATTTTGGAAGCAGCTTTGGGTTGTTTTCAGTGGTTTGTTCTGATGTGCCTCTTTCCATGGAAGATGGGTATGATGGATACCCCGTAGTTGTTGATTTCATGGCCGCGCTAGTGGGATCCTGATGGGTAGTCATGTTAGCATCGCCCAATTTGAGTTGATTCTCACTCTTTTGGGCCATATTCTGTTTACACCCCTTTTTCCTGGCAAACACCTTCCACTCCCTTCCACCGTCGGAGGTTTGATAAGAATGGGCTGCATTGTTGTGTTGTGGGTTATTGGCAGTGGTGTGGTTAGAAAGGCCCACCTTAGTAGTTGGCCTAGCTTCAGCAGCTGCACAGTCACGTGCCACTTTTGAGGGCATTATAGGCACGTTGGTGGCTTTGTTAGGTGTTGGGCTGCCTGTTGTGTGTTGAATAAGGCCCAGTTCATTTGTTGGCACGAATTCATTAGTTTGGGTTTGAAGTGACAATTTTAAGGCCATTTGTGGCCCGTTGGGAGTTTCATGGTCAACTCTCTTTTGAACTTGGGCAGTCGCAACAACTATTTCCTTTTGAGGGTGACCTGAACGCTCCTCTGCTACTCTCAACGTACCTCTACTCCCCTGGGCTTTCTGCATTGGCACCTCACTTACACAATCTTCACCGATCTTGGGCGTTATCTCTGCGAAAAAGTGCGCCGCGAGCTCCTGCTCTTTTTCCTTTTCCATGTCTGAACGCGCACAATTATTGATACTGGGAAGTTGTGCCCAGCTTCGATGTGCAATACCCACTATGTTCTCCTTGGGTCGAGTACCTTTGGGTAAAAGCAGGGATTGACTGTTGTCGGTAACAACATTTCGGTCGCCGTCGGGGCTGTTTGGCGGATACCGGAGATTATCCGTTGATGACGTCGCTGTGCGCGATGATGCGTTGTCGATATCATCGGAGTTGATCTCCTCCAATGAATATGAGACTTTTCGACCCATATAGTGGCGCGTTCCGGCATCGCTCAACCCCTTTTCGACGATGTACACATTATGTACCTCCCCTCCGATGTTAACTGCGACTGTGTGATGGATTAACGGTCTCTATGGAGTTCTGATGAGGATTCTGGCCCCATCTAGCCTTCTTAGCTCTTCAACATCGTCGGCGACCTCGATAAGGTCTCCGACTGCCGCCACTATTTTTCGAATGTTCCCTATGTCCCATGCTTCTAAAGGGACTCCCAAACATTGGACGCAGACCAATCTATTTCCCGGCCTGATCGTTGGATTCCACTTTTCTATCGAGTGGAACGGAGATGTGTCGTGTTGGGTTTCTTCATTGATGATCTCCTCAACTTTGATATCCGATAGCCCAAGGAGGAGTATCATATCATCGCCGATATATTTCGACACCACATTTACTCCTAGCTCCTAGGGTAGGTTGTGTTCGATTCTTTCGAATGCCCCTAGTTTCTTAGGCCGACCCACCCATGCGTCTGTGAGCCACTTCTTTTCCCCCACTGCAACTTCAAGGTGGACCGAGGATTGTGACTCAGCCTGTCTGGGATGCGTAGGTGGGAAGTGATTCTTGTGTTCGACATCCGCTTTGGTAGTGGAAACCACCTTCGCATACGACTTAAGAGGGGTCCTATAGTGCATTGACGTGTGTCGCGCGATTGCCACTTCATTGTTGTGTCCTTCCATTTGGGTCCTAAGTATGGTGGTATGCTCGTCAAACCTCACCTTTCCTCTCCCATACTTTAGAACATTGACATACATCTTGAGTCCATCTAATATGATGTTATCAAGCTGTCTTTCTAATTTGCATTCGTCGGATACCCCTTTGAACCTTACGAATCCATATCTTCTGCCCCTTTTGTTCCTGTGGTTAGGGATGAAGATCTCTCTCACATCTCCCCATTTCTTGAAATGAGCCCAGAGATCCTTCTTTGTTGTGTGTTCAGGGAATCGCGTGAAGTAGAACGTTGTGATAGCATCTTTGTCCCTCCAGTTTTCATGGTAATACCTTTGAGATTGTCCTGGCTTGTTGTAGGCATAGTTCGTTTTGGGATCCTCTCTCTTTCTCTCCCCTTCCCTCTGTCTTCCTCTCCCTCTGATCACGGTGGTCCACTCACTCTCGCTCCCTCTCACTCTCTCTCTCTCTCTCTCTCTCATGATTAATACACCATTCATCCCCGCATATTGAATCTCTTAGATATTGACCACTTCAGTTTTGTCCTAAGTTTTGTTTGTTTGGTATTATTTGCCTCCTATTTTGTTAGTTTGCACCATTTTTAGAAATATGTTTGTACCATCAATTGCAAGTCTTCCATAATCCCAATTATTTACTCTTAAGTGCAAAACAAGTCATCCTTTGTACATTTTCTATTACTACTTCCAGTTCCAGAGACTTTGGCATAAATCTAATCTCTCTTTTCCTAATGATTTACTCTTAAGTGCAAAACAAGCCATCCTTTGTACATTTTCTATTACTACTTCCAATTCTAGAGACTTTGGCATAAATTTGATCTTTTTCTATTTGAACAAAATCATAATACATCTCTAATTCACTTGTTTAGTATTTTTATTTTTTATTCGTAAATTGATTAGTAATCCAAGTCTTCATTTGCTCTTGTGCTGATATAAATATTTATTATACATAATATTGATCAATGCTTGTACTACTGCCCAGGACCATACATAGGATGAAGATCATCCAGTCCAATCTGAAACTGCCACGCCAAAGATTATACAGACATACTCTGCATAAGTCATTGAGCCAATTGGAATAGAATGTGTTGTCCTCTCATCATTATCTAGGTTTAGTTGTGGAGAGAATGAGAGTTGTACAACTAATGACTTATGCATTCAAAGTTTCAATTTATAGTTATCCTTGTAAAAATATTGAATAGTTAGAAATTGTATGCTTTGCTAAATTTGTAAGATGTTATCTCACTTATTTGATTGTACTACTTTTACTTATTTTTCATGATTTTATTTATTGAATTTATTTTCTCATGATTTGATTTGTTTCATGAATATTTTATAAATTTATAAATGAAGTTTCTTATATGCTGGTGCTTGTGAATTCTCTATATTTGTATTTTTGAATTATTATTAAAATTATTTTGAATTATGATATATTTAAAAATTAGTTGATATTTATTTTTAATAAAGTTCAATATTGAAATTTTATTTTTTAAATAAATATTTAAAAACAAAATTTTACATACAGAAAAAATTGAATTACTCTATCCAAACAAGTAAATTGAAACACAAGGAATTTGAAATGCTTTATTCAAACAAATTATTTGTAAAATGAAGGGAATTCAATTACAAGTAATTCAAATGCTATGTATTTTAATTTCCTTAAATTGCTAGAATTCTCCATCCAAACACATGGTTATTCTTTAAGTCTTCAAACTAAGCATCAATCTTAGTTGCTTTAAAACACTTGCCACCATCCTTTTTTAATAGTTAAGTTTTAACTTCAAAATCAACTTCGAATCTAGGACTAGAGAGTAATTGAGGGCTAAGGTACTAGGTTACAACATGCAATGGCCTATGGAATTGTTTGTCTCATGTCTGTAGAGGCATATATAATGAAAAAATAGCATTACTTGTCAAACAAAGACTTCCAACATTTAAACTAAATTGGTAATTTATTTACCTTTTATTGACACCATCGAAGGCATTTTGCATATTCTCTTTTGCCCAATCCATTTCCTCATACATCACAATTGGCTTCTCATCCAAATCAACCAAACAATACATTTGCTTCTCATCACAATTGTCTTTTTAAAACTGCTTATCCATAATCATATTTCCAAAAGAACTCCCATCCTATGTCTTTGCAAACCTAGATTTCCATTGACTTGATGAGAACATTCTAATCAATGCTCCCTTGTTGTCATTGAGAGGCATCCTAAACTTAGGTATGATGTGGGAAACAAGTAATGGCAGATTCCACCAAATCTTTTCTTTAACTCCGTCATTTTTCCTACAACTTTGTGATTTGCTGCATTATCTGTCACAATAAAGGCAACATTTTCTTCATGAATCTCCACAACAATGTAATCTGTCATCTTAAAAAATTTGTCAACTATTTTTACTTTTTACAAATGGGAACAAGCCAACTAGGCTTGAGCCTGGCCTGGTTCATAATTACAAAACCTAAGTCTGGCCCTTTTAATGTTACAGGCCAATTTTTAAGGCCAGGACTGTTTGAAGGACTAGCCCTAGCCTAAGTCTACTTACATGTCTGCTTTATATAAGGCTTATAAACAAACCAATGGGCCTTTAAAAAAATAATATTAATAACTATATGTTTTTATATTATTGGGTGCAAATTGAAGTATATGTATTATATATATATATATATAATTGGTTTTCTTTTAAAGCCTAGCCTTTTTACTTAAACAAAGTTTTTAAAAAGCCTAAACTTAACTTTTTCAATAAGCAGGCCAGACTACCTGCTTATTTCCACCCAACTATTTTGAATGTGAGAACAATCAACAGAGTTCAAAAAATGTTTCCTAGGACAGTTCACTAATAATGGATTTGGTTCAAATGAAATGGTGAGGGAGTTTTTTTTTTTTTTTAATTTTATCTCATTGGGCTCAAACATTTGGAGAAGGGAGGAGATGAAAAATGAGGGAGCTAAAATCCCTCCCTTCTAAAATTAGGATGAATTTGAATTGGAAAGGGAGTAAAAGTGGTTTGTAATTTTTAGAGTGAACTAACAATATCATTCTTGAAGTTCTATTTGCCTTTCTCTTCCCTTCTAATACTTATTTACTATTATTTTACTATTATTTCCCACCCCCTAGCTAACCCAACAAGGGGAACGTCACTTCTCCCCTTTAACCAAACCAAAAAAGAGAACCATTTCTTTTCTTTCCTTTCCCTAATTTGAATCATAGTGTAACAAAAGTAATATGGGCCTCCATCTTTTGTTGATCCACCCATCTATTATTATGGTACATTTCGTTTTCTTTCAATGAGCTCTACATTCTTCAATAGCTTCCATAGTCAAATTCATTATTCTTTAAAAATTTGACTCTAATGTTATGGTAGGATGGTGGCTTAAACAGTATGCCATGCCTTGCAACAAATTCCAACAAACTTGTCAAGTTCATCACCTAACCATAATGAATGGCATGGCAAACTTGTAGAACAAAGAAGCAATCACTCTGTATTCTTCTCTCAAACCCTTCTTAACAATGTTATTGATGGTGGATTGACTGCTTCCTCCCCACTTCAAAATATTTCCACAATGGTGAATTGATTTCTTCCTCCCCTCTTAAAAATGTTTCCACAATACACAATTTTGGCGCGTGAAGTTCACACTTGCCCTCTTTTCCAGCACGTGACGCATCTCCGATGACACTCGCTTGCTGACAAGACAACCCCGGCCTCTTCCATCTAAAGCGACCCACACAAGCCCCTTGTTTGGCTATATTTTTGTTTTCACTTTTAATGGCTTCTTTAGGTACTATGGACACCGTCTCTGCCATGATGTTTATCATTGTCCCACTTATTCCTTGTGAGAAATTAACCGGATCTACCAATTATACTACCTGGGCGGCCACTATCCAAGCTTTGCCTTCGCAATCAAGAACATGCCAACCACTTGACCACTAAGGCCACGGATATTCCCAATAATGATTGAGCCCATTGGCGGCAAATCGACACCTCTTTATGTAGTGTCCTTTGGTTCTCTATTGATTCAAGCTTTGTACCAAGCATTTGACACGTGTTATAAGGCTTGGAGCAAAGCCAAGAAAGTCTACTCCAATGATGTTCATCATCTCTATAGTGAGATAACCACTATGTTGTCCACCAAACTTGAGAATGTGGATATATGGACATATCTTGGTAAGCTCGACCATTTGATAGTTGATTATAACAATTTGATGTCTTTCACTTCTAATGCAAAGACCTTTTATTGACAATGTAACTAGTACTTCATGGTTCTAGCTCTTGCTGCTCTCCTAAATGACCTTCATTCGATGCGTAACCAGATTCTATCGGCCCCTACTGTTCCTACTTATGACATGGTTAGTGAACAATTACTGCATCTCTCCACTTCGCATGTTTTTGATCATTCCTCTACCTCTGCCTCTTCTGCGGATTCCTTCACCCTTGTCTCACACTCATCTCCTGGCAAAAGGTATGGGGAGGTGGCTGAGGTCGTGGTGGGAAGAATCGATGTTGCAATTATTGTCAAATTTATGGTCATATTGAACCCGATTGTTGCAACAAGGCCTGACACCAGTTGAAATCAGCAAATGTTGCCCAGGTCATTAATCCTGCCCCTTTTGAGGATGTCACTATCTCCCCCAGTGAGTATCATGATTTCCTTCAGTGTCTCTTCTGCGGATTCCTTCACCCTTGTCTCACACTCATCTCCTAGCAAAAGGTATGGGGACGTGGCTGAGGTCGTGGTGGGAAGAATCGATGTTGCAATTATTGTCAAATTTATGGTCATATTGAACCCGATTGTTGCAACAAGGCCTGACACCAATCGAAATCAGCAAATGTTGCCCAGGTCATTAATCCTGCCCCCTTTGAGGATGACACTATCTCCCCTAGTGAGTATCATGATTTCCTTTAGTGTCAAACAGCCCAACAATCTGCCTCGACTGTTACTGTCACGACTCAGTCTGGTAATCCTATAGCCTTTGTCTCTCAATCATCCTCACTTGGACCTTGGATACTTGACTCTAGTGCCTCTGATCATATGACCGATAACAATCTTTTTTCTCTCAATTGTCATTATCAGATTCTTTGCCTTTTGTTACTCTCACAAATGGCTCTTAGATTAAACTTCGTGGCATTGGTCAAACCCACCCCCTTCCTAACCTCCCTTTGAAATCTATCTTGTTTGTTCTTGATTGTCCTGTCAATTTGATTTCCATTAGCAAACTCACTCGCTCCCTTAATTTCTGTCTTGCTTGTTAATAATTCTATTCTTGTTCAAGATCAGCGTACCGGATGGAGGATTAGAGTAGGACATGAATCTGGGGGATTGTATCATCTTTCACCACTGATTTCCTATGTAACCACTACTTCTATCGATCTTGCCCATCAGTGCCTTAGTCATCCCAACTTGGAGAAGTTACGCCTTTTAGTTCCTAGTCGTTGTACACTTAAGGTGTTTCAATATGAGTCATGTTAGTTAGGAAAACATGTTCGTAGTTCATATAGTCCTCGAGTCAATAAATGTGTTGCATCACCATTTACTTTAGTTCACTCCGATATTTAAAGGCCTAGTCGAGTATGTTCAACTTTAGGTTATTACTATTTTGTTACTTTTATTGATGACTTTTCTCGTTGTTCTTGGGTCTTCTTCATGAAAAGCTGTTTTGATGTCTTCTCTATCTTGCAAAGTTTTTTGCATGAAATTACTAATCAATTTGGGATACCCTTTAAAATTTGACGCACTGATAATGCTAGAAAATATTTGTCATGCCAATTTGAGTCTTTTCTAACATCGCAGGGAATTTTCCATCAAACTTCATGTGCTCACACACCACAACAAAATGGTGTTGCTAAACGAAAAAATCGTCACCTAGTTGAAACCGCTTGTACCCTTCTCCTTCACTATAATGTTCTTATCTGCTTCTAGGGTGATGCGATTCTTACTGCACATTCCTTGATCAATCGCATGCCCTCGTCTATCCTCAACAATCAAACCCCATATTCTATTTTGTACCCGCAACAGGACCTCTACCATGTTCCTCTCTATGTCTTTGGATGTACTTGTTTTGCCCATAATCTTACTCCAAGTAAAGATAAACTCTCTACCAAGTCTCTTAAGTGTGGTTTTCTCGATTACTCTTGCCTCCATGAAGGATATCGTTGCTTTTGTCCACAGCTTCAAAGGTATATTGTTTCTACTGATGTCACTTTCTTTGAGTCTACTCCATTTTTCTTTGAGACTGTTGACAATAATGCACCTCTGGTTGATCAGCCTATTGTTCCAACTTAGATTGTTGTTGTTGCTCCACCACCATTAATTGTTTATCAGCAACAACAGCGACATCCACTGGTGGTTCCACCTACTGATACCCCAGGCATCATCTCCTACCCCAAACAGCCCTCCAACAACATCTCTTGCACCTAAGCTTCTCATTGCCTTGCACAAAGGTATTCGGTCTACAAGCAATGCTAACTCTTTATATGCTTGTACTCTTCATTATCACCAATTATCTTCTTCCTATTTCTCTTTTATCTCCTCCTTGGATTTTGTCTATTCCCAAGTCTACAGGTGATGATATGGTTGATCCCCATTGGCAACATGCAATGTTGGATGAAATTGTTGTTTTACAAGCTAGGGGCACATGGGAGTTGGTCTCTTAGCCTCCAGAGAAGATTGTTGTTAGTAGTCGCTGGGTGTATATAGTGAAGGTTGGACTGGATGGTAGTATTGATCGGTTCAAAGCTCGTTTGGTGGCTAAGGGATATACTCTCAAATCTTTGGCCTCAACTATAGGGATACCTTTTCGTCTGTGGCCAAGATTACTTTTGTTTGCTTGTTTCTTATTATGGCTGCTATTTATCATTGGCCACTTCACCAGTTGGATATTAAAAATGCCAACTTACATGGTGAGCTGCAGGAAGAGGTTTACATGGATCAACCCCTAGGTTTTATTGCTTCTAATGGATCTCATCTTGTTTGTCGCCTTCGACACTTTATTTATGGCCTGAAGCAATCTCCCTGTGCCTGGTTTGGCCATTTTAGTTCAGCCTTAATTCAGTTTGGTATGACTTGCTATGAAGCTGACCACTCTGTTTTCTTCCTTCATTCTTCATCTGGCCAATGCATTTATTTGGTGGTCTATGTCGATGATACAGTCATTACTGGTGATGACTCTAATGGTATCTGCTGACTCAAATCTCACCTTCAGAGTCAGTTTCAAATGAAAGATCTTGGTCCACTCAAATATTTTTTAGACATTGAGGTTCCTCAACCCACTTCATGTATTGCCATTTCCCAAAGGAAATATGCTCTGGACATTCTCACCGAGATTGGTATGCTTGAATTTTGTCCAAGTGGCACTCCTATGGATCCCAACTTCAAGCTTCTTTCGGGTCAGGGGCAACCACTAATAGACCCGAAAAGATATCGTAGACTTATTGGCAGACTCAATTACTTCACTTTCACCAGACCAAACATCGCATTTTCCGTAAGTGTGGTAAGTCAATTCCTTAATGCCCCTTGTGATAGCCATTGGCATGCCGTCATACGCAACCTTCGATGTGTCAAGAATGCACCAAGTCACGGACTCTTATATGAGGACAAAGGCAATTCCAAAATTGTTTGTTACTTTGATGTTGATTGGACAAGATCGCTGTCAAACAGAAGGTCTACCTTTGGCTACTGTGTTCTTATCGGAGGTAACTTGATTTCATAGAGGAGCAAGAAGCAGAATACATTTGCTAGATCCAGTGTTGAACTGAATATTGTACCATGAACTTACATGGCTACAGCAACTTCTCCAACAGCTCCAATTTGGAGACACCTAGGGCACTAAGCTTATTTGTGATAATCAAGCCGCTCTTCACATTGCATCTAATCCGGTCTTCCACGAACAAACTAAACACATAGAGATAGATTGTCATTTTATGAGAGAGAAAGTGCTCTGAAGAGAAATCACCACTGACTTTGTCAACTCTAGTGACCAACTGGTGCATATTTTTACTAAATCTCTCAAACGGTCTCGCATTTATTATATTTGGAACAAGTTTGGTGCATATGACATATATGTTCCAGCTTAACGGGGGATGTTAAAGATATGGTTACAATAGATTGAATGCAAATAGGGAAATAGGATATATTTCATAAATATGTCAGGATTTCATATCCTTTCTTTCCTTAATTATTTTGTACCTATGATTATAAATAAATCGGTGTGTGTATGACACAATACACAATTCCTGATAAACACTTCTATATCTTTCTCCCCTTAAAAATGTTATTGATTTCCTAATTGATTTCTCTTGCAATGATAAAACAATTTCATACATTTTTTTCCTCACTTTATCACTAATAGATTTGCAAGCTCCAACATTTTTGTGTTCCTGCCAAATGATGCTTCAATCAATAAACCCCACCAATTATTACCGTCTACATAGTTTGCATTTAATTTTTTAGGCATCTCCATCAACTGAGATAGATAACACTTTTCATCCTACATCACTCCTATTTCCAGGAGCATTTTCTGCATTTAAAAAACCCCACTCTCACACTCTTGGCATCATCAAAGCGACCAGCAGCACCTGCACCCCCATTAACTCTCACAACACCACTACTCCCACATGAAAACATTTCAAACCAGCATGATACAACACCAAAACAAGACAAACTTATAGAAGCAAAGGAGAGAACAACTTCACAAGCACTCAACCCAAAAGCAAAGAAGAAAGCAGAAGCAAAAAGAGAAACCAAACAACAGAAGTAATCAAATAAAATATACCAGAAGCAGTTGAACCAAAAGCAGTCCAACAACCCAATCATAGAACGAGACAGAAATTAAAGAAAATGAACCCGGTCAAATAGAGAATATGAACACAGAACACAAATCTGAATGGTAATCGAGAAGTGGCGCAAAGAGGTCAAAATGAGCAGGAAAAAAAAAGGTTTGAGAATTTTGATGAAGTGGAACAAGGGTGGGTCTCAATTAATAGATCTTTTTTTTGCCAAAGTAGAATCAGCCTATTCTAATGATTTTAAGCTCACTATCATGCAATCCAACCAATCACCCCAAAACAAATTCAGCACAGCATAGGATTGTAGGCTGTTTGAAAAATCATAAGATCATGCAATCCTAAACAATTTAACTAGCTTCACAAACCCTCTTACACCAACTTCCATATCTGTATATTAAACAAAATACGGGACAATGTAAAGCTCAGGAAGTCAGAATCATCCACTGTAGACCGATGGATAACTTTCTTCAGCATTCACCTACTGCAGGATCATTGGTTACTGCTAGAAGATGGAAACTTTGGTGGTTGGCAGCTACAAATGCAATCTGGAAGCTCAGGAATGATATCATTTTCCATAGTCAATCCTTTGATATCTCTAAACTGGCAGATAGTATTCTTTTTCTTATGTGGACCTGGCTGAAGGGGTGGGAAAGGGATTTTAATGTCCCTTTTCTCCAGTGGTCCTCAGCAATGTCTTTAGCATTTTTTTAATGTTTCTAGGAAGGGCAGGGTTGTGTTTTTTCTGTAGTGTTGTTTGTATGTTTTAGTATCCCTTCAACAGTCAATCTTAATCTGTATCTTGTAGTACCACTGGTACTTCTATCATTAATATAAATTAACTTTGCAGCTCAAAAAAAAAAAAAAAACGGGACAATGTAAAGCAAAACAAATATACTTTAAAGTTTAAACTATACTTTAACATAAACATTTTTTACATGGGACCACAATCAATTTAAACAATGGAGCGCAAATCATTGTTAAAAAAGAAAACAAAAACAAAAACAAAATGCAGAATGCAACAGTGCATTTATACAAAAGAAGACAACAAAACAAAACATTGAACATGCTTCAATAAATACAATAACAAAAGGGGTGTGGATTTTGCATTAACCTCAAACAACTTCCCCTCTTTACTTCAAAACCCCACCCACAACAAGATCCATCAACTCCGAATGGGATTGGAAGTTATGCCTTTGTATGAGAATGGGGTAAATCAGTTTAGAGGAAATTTTGGGGGAGGAAAAGAGATGTTTATTGTTGGCTTTGTTGTCATTTACATGTGACACTTAACATGCCAACAACAAAGTGTGTTGTTTGTTGCTCCAAACAATAGCCATCCAATGTTTAGAACAAACAAGACTGACATATGCAATGTTTGGAGACTCCACATACATATTTTTTAGTTATAAACGTAGTGGTAAAGTTACTAATAAGATTATTTACTCTTAGATCAAATCAAACTAATTGAGAAATTTATTTAATATTGCTAAGCCAAAAGTTCAACAAGTTTAAAAAAAAATAAAAAAAGTTAACATTAGCCAATTCAAAGATATTCATATGAACTCAAACCCAATGTTGTTAATGGCGGATGGCGGTTCATGGCGGAAAGTCAAAAATCCGCCATAAAAATATGGCGGATGGCGGACGTTATGGCGGACAAAAAATAAATAAAAATATACGTATAAATATTAATAAAAAATTGAAAAAAACAATGGATTGCATTCAAATAACAGAAAAGAAAAAAAAACAAAAAACGGGTGTCAAAAATAAAAAAGGATGTCAAATAGAAAAAGGAAAAAAAAAAAGCAACCCTCATCAAAAACGGGTGTCAAACAGAAAAAAGAAAACGCCCTTAGCCTAGGAAAAAAGAAACAAACAATTCTCAAATGTCTAGACTTTCTTCCTTCTTTGTTTAAGAGACCAGTTTGCCATGGACAAAACAAAAAAATTAAAACGCACCAAAGCACTGCCGTCGCCGTCGACGTGCGTTGGTGCATTGGTCGTCGGTCGTCTGTCTCTCGCATGCGTCGTCTGCTGGTCTGCTGCCGTCATGCTCGAGAACGTCGTCTGCGGTTGTCGTTTGTGTCGCCGGCGCCCACACCGCCATTCGTCGCGCTGGAGACTGCTGCTGGTCGTACCGCTGAAGAGGAGAAACTCGGGTATGGTTGGCTCGGGTCAGCCCAACCCCTGTCACGCACGTTTTTTAAAATAAAAAAATCCGCTATTCCGTCATTCACGTGATTCCGCCATGGCCGCCATAAGCAACCTGCAACGCCACTGCTATTTGGTGGCGTTTTTCCAAAATTCCGCGACGCCATTCCGCCATGGCCGCTTTTTAATAACACTGCTCAAACCTATCTCGAAAAAACTCTATTATCAATGAGGATGGTCAAAAAAATATAAATTAGAGAACACATCAGCTTTCACTAACCACCACCAACTTAGAAACATAGGTCAAGGATAGAGAGAAAGGAGGCAAGTTTAAATAAAGCCATAAAGGTAAGTTTTTTTAGAAAAGAAAAACTAATAAAGACAAAAAATGAAGATAAAACTGTGCTTTTGTAAACAAGAATTTCATAATCTACAATTATTCATCATAAAGTCCATCACCATGAAAACCGTTACCATTATCTTGATCGGCCAAAGATTTGCTCTTAGGTTTTGCCAATTTGCTAGATTTTGAGGGTTTCTTAACTTTTTCTGCTTGTAATTCCAACACCTTCTCTGAAGGTTTCCGCTTTCTTTTCATGCGCCCAGCATCATCTTCATAACAATAGAAAAATAAAATATTATTATTAAAGGCATCAGAAGAGTCAAAGGTCTGTATTAGAAAAATGCATAGACAATACATTACAACTTAACCACCCATTGGGGATAAAAAGGTGGACTTTTAAGTCTTGTCTAAATAAAATTGGGGAGACTTTGAAACTTTTTAGAAGCATAATTAGAGACTAAATGACTAAGTTAATTGGTCCTAAACTATAACTATCACATTAAGCCTACCACAATATTTGGTTATAAAGAAATAGAGTAGAAATAATAAAAAAGAACAAATAATGACGCATTTCTTTTTGTTTGGTTTAAGAGAAAATGGAGAGAGAGAGAGGGAGAAAGAGAAAACTAGACTTTAAGAAACAAAATTAGAGAATTTTCTCTCCGCCATTATCTTCAATTCAAATTTAAATATTTCTCTCCCCTCATTTTCTGTCCATTCAAACAAACAGAGACAAATAATCCATTTCTTTCAGTAATAGACTTAATCAAGTTGAGTTGCAAATTCCAAAGTCAAGCCCACCAAATAAATTTGCTGGCAAAATTACAAGATCATGACTCTATACCTTTTATTTATTGGAGGAGGGAGTATTAGAATTTGAGATTCTAAAGAACTCAAATACTTAGCAACAAGCATATAATGCAAAGCATGCTATTACCTTCAAGAGGACTAGATGCATGATTCATCATATGTCCATTTGGTCCAGCTTCTTCCGAAAGAGGGGATCCAGTGTTATTGCTGTCCAACAACTTAGAAGAACTTTCTACACACTTCTCTTGCTGCTCAGGAACATCACGACTAGGGGTTGATGGCAAGTAACATAGCTCTTCTTGAGACATATCAGAATCACTGAAAGCAGCATCTTTCTCCACTGTTATAATGTCAACTTCCTCATCTTCATTAACATCAGGTCCTTTCACCTGCAAGCATATAACATAAAAAGAGAATGGGCAAAAAGAAAGAATGATGTCCATGACCAATCGAATAAATAATCTTTTACCTTCTCAGTCTCAGGAATCAGATCAAATTCATCTTCACGCTCTACATACTCCTCATTTTCCTCAAGCTCCTTGAAATCAGGAGCAAATGCACTCCAGTTCTCAGTATAATCTTTTGCCCATATATAAACCAAACCATTCAGCGAAACAGATACAACAATAGGATGCACAGGATGCCATGCTAAATCTATCAGAGCTTCCTTAGGCCCTTCAAGGATTTTCACAAGATGTCCAGCTCTATCCCATATGTAAATCTTGTGCTCACCTTTGCTAGCAGAACCACCGACTACCCACTCACCATCACCACTGAAACAAGGTGCTTTCCAGTGTACCTTCGTGATGGAATCTTGAAATTCCCGGAATAAAGTTAAACATTTTGATCCAACAGCCTTCAAATTCTCGATATTATTTAGAACATTGTGGTTCTCACTCAGGTCATCAAGGGCTCTGACTTCATCTTTCAGGGGTAGACGGTTTTCATAGATTCGAATTATTCGATCATTTGAATTTGTGAGCAGATACTGCCCATTCCTGCTGAACACAATGTTCTTTACAACAGAACCACCAGAGATTGGAACTACAGCACGCACGTCACCATTTTTGTAATCAATGGCAAGAATTTCCCCTTTTGAGTTTCCCACATAAACCAGAGTCCCATACTTATTAAAACAAGCAGCAGTTGGTGTGAAGGAGGTAATTCCATCAGAACATTTATTACGTGAAGGAGGGGTTGGTGTTGGTCCATTGCATGTCTCTAAGACAGAAACTTTAAGTAAAGTTGTGTTTCCTGTGTTCAGATCAACAATCATTGGAGCACATGAAAGAGGACATGCTAAGCAAAGAGATGGGGTCGAGGATCCTGGATGAAGACGAGCTTGTAGGGGGGTTTGTTGCAAAACTATCCGTGTTATCTTCTTACTACTCATAACATCCCACAATATCAATGATTTATCAGCAGCAGATACAAGAATTTGATGACCATACTTTGACCAGCAAATGCTAGTTATGGGAGAAGAACATTCATCATCACGCAGAATCTTAGCAATGCCTCTGGTTTCAAAATCCCAAATAACACAACTTCCATTGTTGCATCCAGCTGGTTCAATTGAGCAACTCAAGATCAAAAGTAAGAAAATTGATATTGCAAATAACTACAATAAATAATTCATATTAGTTCGACACTTGCTATAATATTTACTCCAGTCACATTTGAACAAATACCACACATACCCATTATTGCCTCCCAAACTTATTCCAGTATAATGGTGAAGTAAACATCAACTACATCATGCACATCAAGCTTATCCAATGCCTTCAGCATCAATTGCATCATTACTGCGTTAGGGAAAAATGTATCCATACCCTTTAATATTTCTCCATCACCAAGCCAAGGCATGAAAAGTTAAAAACAGGACACGACCCTTGATGGTAGAATCCCAAAATTCAACATAAGCCCCACAATGAAAAGTGTCAAAAAAAACACCCTACATAGTACATATACAATATATACAATATGAGTAAAAATAGTGTCCTTTTCTTATCTGGGTCATCAGGGAAAAAGGGAATTATGCACTAAAGTTCGCTACTTTAACCTTGAAATCGATATTTAGTACATAAAATTCAGTTTTTACCCACAACCCGTTTTCTAAAACCAAATGATTAGCATAAACACAGGCCACAAAAAACCAAAAGATAAAAAATTTTCACGAAAATGCATCAAAGGAGAATACCCTGGAAGGACACAGCAGCAGTTGAATATGAAACATAAGAGAGAGAGAGAGAGAGAGAGAGAGAGGCGTTACCAGCAAGAAGGGTGCCACGGCGATTGAAGGCAATGCATTTCATACAACCATATTCCAAATACTCCTCTATCACTTCAGGGAAATCGCCCTGCAACGGATCTTCAATAACGGTGCACAACACAACGTCAAAAAAAAGTGAAACAAGGAAGATGAGTGAGATGGAGATAAAGAAAAGGGTGTGAGAAAAGAAGAAAACGAACCAATGATGGAGGCATTCATGGTTGCTGGAGAGAGGGTCAAGGTGCACAAGTGTAGCAGAGAAAATGGGAAGAGAGCAGCAAAATTGAAATGAGGGAAAGAAAGAGGGAATAAGGGAGAAATAAAAGAAATATTTTGCTGCTGCCGGTGATGTCTATTTCTTTGGTCAAATACAAAATTACAAATAGGACCCCGGACAAAAAGGACTTCCAGTATATGTTTTTTTATTCAAAAAACAAAAATCAAAAAGTGGGCTAACGAGATTATTTTTTTAAATATAAATTAGACTAAATACGAACTAAATTATATAAATAAACATACTATCGGTTATATTATTAATTTAAGGATTCTTTTCAAATTAATTACCAAGAAATATAAAAATTTATTTAATATGTGATTGGTTATCAATTCAAATTATTTAGATTGATAAAAAAAAATGTGCTTATTTTTGCATTTTTTATTATCATTTGTCTTTATTTTATAGATTAAAACTTGGAAGAAGATGCAGGAACAAGAAATTTGTTGAGTCTAATCCAGTCCAAAGTGAGTGATGCACAATCAAAAATGTTCAAAATATTACTTCTTTATGAAAATAAATGATTAATTTAGTTACTAGATTTATATTTTGTTATCATTAGTCATTGAAATAAATAAAAACTCAAATAAATTCTTGAAGTCTTTTAAGGTTTTAGCAAAGTTCCTAAAATTAACCCTTATCTCTCATGTTGGTTCCAAAAATTTTGTTATTACTATTACTTAAGTACCTGGAATAGGACCAAAATGATAAAACTAGTTAATTTTAGGAATTTAAATGAAATCTAAAGCAAATTTTATGAATTTATTTGAGTTCTTCAAACTAAAATCACAACAAAATATAAAATAAAAGATTAAATTAACTGTTACTATATTTTGAAATGTGTGAAAGCTGATTTGAAATGATAAAAACAGGTTCACAGACATATTTTCAATAGTTTAGACTTTAGACTATAGTTTTTGTCGGACAACAAACCACCACGTTATTTTATTATTATTCTAACTGCTTTATATCTTTGCAACCGAAGTACAATGGATAGAAAAGGGGTAATGTAAACAGATACTCACTATCCGAGGAAACGGATTTTTTAACTATCCATTTTTACCTGTCCTCCGGGTACCCGCTATATCCTATCGCACGATGGCAGAGTGGATATCATAATACCCTCATATATATAACGAGTTAGGCTTTGGAAAAAACCGTACTCTTTTCACTCACACTTTGCGCATGGCGCAGCTCCAGTGCCCCACAGGCCACAGCCTCACTCTCTCACCGCACCGCCACAAAGCACTGCCACCCGGCAACGCACCGCCGCAAAGCATCGCCGCTCTGCACCCCATACTTCGACACTGCCAACACTCAACACCGTCATGACCGCTGCACCGCGCAAAGGGCCGAGGACAACCTCCTCTTCTCACAACCTCGTCATCACCGCCGCACCCCACACTTCCAACACCGTCACCAATCTTCTCACAACCTCGACGCACATGTACATCTCCATTCAATTTCTATTTTCTTCTACAATGTCCTTCGCCCTCCTAATACTATGATTTGGGGGATTTGAAACTTGGTTCTGGTGTGGATGAGGTAATTAGCAATTTAGCATTTAGAATTTGAAACTTGGGGGATTTGGGAATTTTAGGGCTAAAGTTTCGAATTTTGGATTGGCAAGAGCTGTGGAGGATCACTGGGATAATGGTGGTTTCAATTGACAAGGCATTCTGACTAATAAAAAAAAAGTACACATCAACGTGGCATCTCCGCAATTTTTCTGATATTAATTAATTTCTCATTTGTTCTTAATAGATTAAAAACGTAAAAAGTACTCAACTGTAGTATTGACTCGTAAAATGTATGTTATGTAATCCTTACATTTTAATGAGAAATATACTTCATTGTATATAATTATATTATATATACTTGCACATGTTAAAAATTAACCAACACCAGCACACAACACCTTAAATCATGAATTAATGCAGAAAGAAGGCACTGTACAAAAAGGGGGAATGGAAAAGAAAGCAATCTATTTCCCCTAAATGGAACCTGAAAGGGTCTTGCCTGATAAGCCTATCGTGATATACATTTGGGATATTATCAGGGCCGCCAGAAAGTTGGGATTGATAGCTAGGGGTAGATGAGTATAGCTAGCAACTTCTCAATGACTTGCACTTAAGTTCAGATTCTGAACAACCAGAAATGGTTCACATATACAACTGACAGGAGATGAAAGGGAAAATGAAATGAACAACAAAGGCATTGCTTTTCCTGATTTCTGCTAAGAGTGTGCTTGAGCATGCTTAGGTTTCTGATGGCCAAATCTCCTATAGCTGATAGATAGATGATGATTAGATGATCATTATGGTATTGCTCAATTGCTTCGATGGAACAAGATATTCTTTTTTAATCTTGTAATTGCTGAGTTTTCTTTTGGCCTCTTTTTTAATCCTCTACTACAAATGTTAAATTTTCATGTTTCTCCTGTATAGCTTTCATTTTTATATTTACCTCTTATGAATTATTATACTATTGAAATGAAGTAGTCCATGACCTTAGGTTGATGGTTTCATTCACGGAAATGGGTCAAATTTATAATGATTATTGAGTCTTCATTTAGTACATATGGTCGTATTCTTACTTCACATCGTAGTAGATTACATCTAGATACTTTGGAGGCAGATTGACTTTGGACCGACATGGAAGGTAGTTAAATTGATACTTTAAATTAGCTATTCATATTATTTACATATTTTAATGAACTTGTTTTCTTTTTCAGGCTCAACTAAATCAAAGGTGGACAAAATGTTACTCCAAAAAGTGTTTGAGGAAATAGTTGATGATGTTAGTATCTTTTTTATATATATTTCATTCCAATTTTAACAATATTTATCGTCAATGGTTTTAATTTATATGTTTTTTTGTTTCGGGAACAAGTGACCAAAGTGAGGTTGTTGAAGAGTAAAGTTGAAGTTGTTTAGATTTAAGGAATTGAAGTTGAACTTCTTTTATTGGACTTATGTTGTAGATAGATTAATTTTATTTGAACCAATGTTTTAAAGAGACTAATCTTATTTGAATTTATGCTTTAATGTTATTTGAATTTATGTTTGAGTTATGCAATCAAGGTGTTGACATTATATATTTTTCTTTTTTTGCTACAAAAAAGATTTTTCATTTTTTAACATTCATGGATACCCATGGGTATTCGTAGGTATACAAAAATCCACGAGTAATTGGATTTGCGGATATCCACGGATTCGCAGGGCGGACACGGGCTGATTTTCTAACTCGTGGGACGGGTAATAGCTAGACATTATCCGTGTCTCTTGTCATTCCTAATCAAAAGCACCCAAATTTTGTTAGTAAATATTTGTTTTATAATTTAAAATTTTATAAAAATATGTTACTCATATTAATTCTACTTTTATAAAATAAACTATTTGTTTTAGAATCTCTTACGTAAAATTAGATTTTCTACCTTTTCTAAAATTTTGCTTTTAGTGGGTCAATACAGTTTGTTACGTATTTGTTACATTTGTTTTGACCTGCACGTTGGTTTCCAATGGTCAACATATTTTCCTCTCTGGAAAAGGCACAAGCATGATAAACAATTTGTTTTCTTCCTCTCTAAATTTTGTCTTTCCTTTCTTATAACAAAATTATTTTTGAGAACAAGAGTATTGGTGTTTAAAAAGTTCAGGGATCCTTTTGTTGTACACAATCGAAACCAACGGATTGTCGTATCTTGGGAGAGGAGCGCAATCAAATTTTCCTACCAGTGTAATGGGGTGTTTTCTCTCTAAGGATAGCGTTTGCGCACTTCAACCCAAACCCATTAAAAATTTCTCCCTTAAATTATTTTCCTTTGTGCTTATTGTATGATATATTGCATTGTTGATTCATGTTCTGTCAACTGAAGTTATTTTGCTACTATTGTTTTGTTATTTAGTTGAGGGTTTTGCATTTTCTTCTCATTTATTTCTTTTATTTTATTTTAATTTTGTAACAATCTTAGAGACAAAAACTACTTTCTTGTATAATCTTTGTTGTAGTAGCATTCTATTTTATCAAAATGTCTATAATGGATATGATTGAGTCTCTTTCTAGTAAGCCTGGAAAATTAATTGATGAAAACACAATGTATTATGCTCCATTAAAAATGTTTTTATTATATTATTTCATTTCCTTAAATTTTAAATTAGTGGGAGATTGTTGGAAAATATTTTCTTATAATTTAAATTTTAAAATTAAAATATATTTTCTTTATTAATTATGTTTTGTAAAGATAAAATGCTTTTAGAATTAGTCTATGTGAAAAACTAAAGGCATCTCATTACTTCTATTTATATACTAATTTCAGGAAGTTATCTTTTACTTGGTCAAATTCCTTTGTAAACTTACAAGTTTTTAAAATTAAGAAGTTTGTTGTTTGCTTTTTATTTTCTGTTGTTTAACGTCATTGTTGTAAGTATTTTGTTGCTACACATGGGTGACTGGTTGCCTCTATATATGTAGTTCCTTGCTAAAAAAAAATAAACGTGTGAAAATATAATACACAAAGCAATAAAATAAACACTTGGGTGAAGCTTTATATTCTGCATGTCATATTCTTATTAGGATACCTTAAGATTTTTTTTTTTTTGAAAACCCATTTATGAGTTATGAAAAAAAAAGAATCACATCTGAAATATCTTAAATTGTGGGAGCGCCTTGCAAATGTTAACATTCCTATTAATAAGAAAAGAAAAATTGGACCAAAAACTATGATTGTGTTTGTTGGATATTCTTTGCATAATATTACTTATAGATTTTTGGTTGTTAATTTAGAAGTGTATGAAACATCTAATGATACTATTATGGAATCTAGAGATGTTACTTTCTTTGAAAATGTTTTTCCTTTGAAAAATAAATTGTCTAAATTTGTTTGTGATACTTCTTGGTCTAATTTATCATCTTGTAGTAATGCTAATAAGGACATTGTTTTTGAACTTAGGAGGAGTAAAAGATCTGAAAAAGTTAAGGATTTTGGTTCTAAATTTTGTTCTTTTCTACTTAAAGATGATCCTAAAACTTATGGTGAGGTCATGAGGTATATTGATGTAACTTTTTGGAAAGAAGCTATTAATGATGAAAATAGTTCTCTTAAAACTAATAAAACTTGGATTCATACCGATCTTCCCCCTAGTTGTAACAGTATATGTTGTAAGTGAATTTTCCGAAAGAAATTAAGAATTGATGGGTCTATAGAAAAATTTAAGGAAAGACTTGTTATGATTGGTTGTAAACAAATAGAAGGTGTAGATTTCTTTGATACATATTTTCCTGTTTCTAAAGTTACTATTGTTAGAGTTTTAATTGCACTTGCTTATATTTTTAATTTAGAAATTCATCAAATGGATGTAAAAACTATCTTTTTAAATGGTGATTTAAAAGAATAAATTTATATGAGCCAACTTGAAGGCTTTGTAGAACCAAGTAAAGAAAAGAAATTTTGTAAACTTGTTAAATTTTTATATGGTTTGAAACAAGCTCCAAAGCAATGGCACAAAAAGTTTGATCAAGTCGTTCTTTCGTATGGTTTTCAAATCAATAATAGTGATAAATGTGTGTATGCAAAACAATTTGATGATAATTTGTATGTGGATGACATATTAATATTTGGTAATAATATGCATTTCATAAATGATGTGAAGTCTTTATTGTCTAGTAATTTTGATATGAAGGACCTTGTTCATGTAGATGTGATTTTGGGTATTAAGCTTATAAAGAAAGATGATGACATGATTTTAACCCAATCACATTATTTGAAGAAGTTTAATTATTTTGATGTGAAACATGTTTCTACTCCTTATGACTCATTCATTAAGTTAAAGAAAAATTTGAGTAAATGAATTTTTTCACATAAATATTCTCAAATTATTGGTTCTTTGTCACATTTGACAAACTTCTCTAGGCCTGACATTGCATATGCAATTGATAGATTAGAAAGTAATTGAGGGATTTAGTGATGCAAATTGGATTTCTGATTCTGATGAAATAAAATCGACAAGTGGTTATGTCTTTACTTTAGCTGGCGGTGTAGTATCATGGAAATCTGTTAAACAAACTATTATTTCACGTTCTACCATAGAAGCAAAAACTATTGCTTTAGATAATGCTACTAGTGAGGCTGATTTTCTTAAAAATTTGTTATGTGATTTGTCGTTATTGAATAAGCCTATACCTCCTATTTCTGTGCATTGTGATAGTCAAGTTGTTATATCTAAAGTTACTAGAAAAAATTTTAATGAAAAAAGAAGACACTTAAGAGTAAGACATAAGTCTATCAGAAATTTGATTTCTTATGGTGTCATTTCTCTTGACTTTGTCAGGTCAAAAAATAATATTGCAGATCCGCTTACAAAAGGGTTGACGCACCAA
This sequence comes from Glycine max, assembly GCF_000004515.6. Classification (NCBI taxonomy): domain Eukaryota; kingdom Viridiplantae; phylum Streptophyta; class Magnoliopsida; order Fabales; family Fabaceae; genus Glycine; species Glycine max. The sequence continues at coordinate 17,242,184 of NC_016091.4, read as the reverse complement.
CAAGTACTTGAGTCGTCAAGGGAAATGGGACTAGAGCCCATTATTTAGTTACAATAATGGACACCCATTTCCGTGTGATTAGTGATCCCATGAATGGAGTTCAACGAGTAATAACAAAATTGTTTATTGACTAAAGTACACCAAAATAAAATTTTGTGGAGTTGCTCCGTTTCTCATTTCTATGACGAGAAGTATTATAAATTGTGGCAATATTAAGGTTGAAATATTTATATATGTGTATTTTTGGTAAAAAAAAACATCTTAATGAATCGGATGACAATTATTGTAGGGATGAGGTCACAAACCACTCTTTGAGGATTCACCTAGTGAGTGTGGTAGTGGGGCCGCCACTGTGAGATATGGGTTAATCTCTAAGTGACACTCACGAAACAAGATACATGTGTAAGGCCATGTAACGCGCTATCACTTATTAGAACCTAAATGAATGTCAATATTGTAGGAGTTCTGTACTAAAGTCCAGTTAAAAAATGTGTAGTTCAAGAAAATTAAGTCACTACATTTTTCTCGGACGAAAATTCATAAACACTAGGTATAAGGCTTAAAACCGAAAGGTTCTTTATACCGAAATATAATATCACATGCTCTTTCTTTTATGTTCTATACAAATTATTTTTAAAAAAATATTTTAAAATTTTAAATTATGTGGGGGAATGTTAATAAATATTTATTTCAATGTAGTTTGTTACGTTTGTTTTGATCTACATGTTGATTTCCAACGATCATGTAGTTTTACTTTGAGATTTTTGTTATTATGTAACATAAGAGAGTTTATGTTTATATATATCTCTTTCCTCCTCCTCTATAGAAAAGACATAAGCAGAATAAACAATTTGCTTTCTTTCTATCTGAATTTTGTCTTTTCCTTTCTTATAAAAAAAATTATTTTTGAGAACAAGAGCATTGATGTTCAAAAGGTTCGGGGATCATTTCGCTGGACACGATCGGAACCAATGGGTTATCGTATCTTGGGAGAGGAGCGCAATCAGATTTTCCTACCAGTGCAGTGGGCGTGTTTTCTCTCGAAGGATAGCGTTTGCGCTTCAACTCAAGCTCATTAAAAATTTCTCCCTTAAATTATTTTTTTGTGTGCTTATTATATGATATATTGCATTGTTAATTCATGTGATGATAACTAAAGTTATTTTGCTACTGTTATTTAGTTTAAGACTTTGCATTTTTTTTTAATTTTCTATCAAATTTTATATAAAAAACAGTAAACAAATAAATGTCAATAATAAGTAACATCAATAACAAGTTTTGCTCTGTATTAAAAAAACTTGCCGGACATGTGACATAATGTAAGGAGAGTTGTATTTCTTTCTACTTTTTATACAACCAAAAAAATTATAAAATATTAAAACGATATGTAATAAAAATGATAATAAGATATTTACTTTTGCATCCAACAAGCATGCATATGGTTGGTTATACTTTTTTATGCAAGGATCATGACAGCGAGTATCACTAGAATGATGTAAAAAAAGAAAAAAAAAAAAGATCAACATATGTGTCTTAGCTACATTTTTATTTTTTTTCACAAGGCATAGATATAATTAGGGGTGGGAATAGGCCAGACCGGCCTATAGTGGCCTACGACCTGGCTTACATAAAGTCTGGCCTGGTCTATTTAATTAAAAGGTTAATCTCGGACTTTTTTAAAAGCCTATTAAATTAAATAGACCAGACTTAGGCTTATTAAAAAGTCTTATAAGTCTGATAGGCGGGCCTATATATATGTATATATACTTATATTATTTTTTGGGTACAATTAATTTTTTTTTGAAACTAGCAGACTTTGATTACACATTACTGCTCCATAACTTTCATTCTTCTAATCAAGTAAGACTTTAATTACAATTTAGGTGTGAGTCATGTACCCTTTTATATTCCTCATTATTTTTATTGGCTTTCATATTCCTGTTAACGTTTCTGTTCTCCTTTAACTTTCCTATTACGTTCCTACTCACAACAAAGGAATATTAAAGATTTAATATGAAGAAGGCTTTTAAAAAGGCTATCAGGTCAGGCTAGACTTTTAAAAAGGTCAGGTCGAGCCAAAATAAAAGCCTTTGATAGGCTATAGGCCAGGTTTAGGCCTTTTAAAGCCTGATCTGGCCTATTCCCACCCCTAGATGTAATTGATCCTAATTAAGATTCCTATGTTATGTGTTTATGTCTTGCATCCCGGACATCCAGTAAGTTACGCGGATAAAAATGGTGAAACTTGCTTAATATTTAATGTTTTTGTTGTAGTCTTTTTCATCTTTTTGGTGTTTCTTATCTGTTGCACAAGTAAAACATGTAAAAAAAAATAATATACTAGTGTGCCATATAACAAAAATTATCCTAAACTAGAAAGCCCCTATCAACCTTTTGGCCTATGCAAATTTAAGTGCCAACATTTTTTACTTGAATTGTCTAATAATAATAACAACCCCATAGAAAAACACTCAGCACTTTAATTCACGTATAGGAAAGGATAAATTCTCCGGGCTTATGATTTATGAATTTAAACTCTTGGCCTTTCATCACCTTGTCTCATGCTTCTTTTTCGTCACTAATAATTATTTCCCTTTTCTTTTTGTTAAGATAACTTCCTTATATAGGGATGGTGATTCAAAATAAATAAAATAATTTTGAACTATAATTTGTTAATAATCTTTGAACTATTCTAAGAACTAAATTCTCCGGGCTTATGACGTCCATTTTCCTTTAACTCCTATTCTAGAGCTTGATGATAAATACTAGACAAACTTCAAAAGGACTTGCTCAACAACAACAATTATAATATATTATGACAAGAAAACAATTATAATACATTCTTTGGGTCTCATATGACTTCTTTATTCTAACATTAACAAAAGAAAAAACACATTTTTTAAAATCTAATATCATGTTAATAATTATGTGTTGAGTTTGCTAGAGAAATTTTGAACATCTATCCATATAGATCTATAAATTAATCTACTCAAATTAACTAAGCAAAAAAAAAGTAGAATTTAGATCATATCAGTCTATAAATTATAAGAACTTAGGCATAAAATAAAAGGGGAATGCAGAAAGATACTTATATTTACTATGCAGGAATCTCTCCAAACAACTGCAAATAGCCAAGTACAAATCATGCAGGCATCAATAGAGACAAACTAAATTCGAAGTTATTAAAAGTGTTTCAAATAATTAAAAGTTATTAAAAAAATTATTTATCAAATGATTAAATACATTTTTTAGTTAGTAAAAAAATTAAAATCTAGTTAAAATATCTTTCCTAAATAGCCAAAAATATAAAAAAGGTATGTAAATTTCAGAAATATAGAAGAATTTAAACCAAAATTAAGTGCAAACATCTAAAACAGAGCAGCTAAACTGAAAGCAATTTAAACGAAAATGCTGTGAATTTTGCAAAAGAATTATACATACTTAACTTCGAAAGTAAAAGAATGTTTGGAAATATAAAGGATGCACACTTGAAAGATTTCATGAAATGCAAATGGGCAAGAAAGTTAAATTCAAAAGGCCTTTTGAGTCATGGATATAGGGCCCGTTTGGATGTGGCCCAAAAGATCTTTTATTATCTTATCTACTGAAAAAAAATCTTTTTTATTTTTTAAGAGTGTTTGGTTATTATTATTTTTTTAGCTTTTACAAAAGCAAAAGCTCTCAGCAGATCTTCCTCTCAAGTTTAGATTCCCAACTTCTCAAATCTCCTTTTCGGGAATCTGATCCCAAAATAAGGCTTGGACAATAATGTCCTCAAGAAAATTTCAAAATGACAAGCATACCCTCCTCATTTTTCTGAACCCTAAAATTTTCTCTCGTTCCTGAGAACTTGCGGTGCTGTGCCTTCCTCGGAATTTTTCTCCCATGCTTCCAATCTCCTTCGTCATCTCTTCCGATCATCCTTCGTCATTTTTTCTTCTTCCTTTGTTAGCATCACAGGTTCTTCATTAATTTCTTTTTCTTCTCAATATTGTTATGGATTAGGGTTATGCTTTTGTTTGTTTCATTAAGCTTGTGAAATGTCTCTTAATCAAGTTCCTGTGAAAAGAAAGAAAGCAGAATGGTGTGATAAGAATACTGAGATTATGTTGAAAGTGTGCATAGAAGAGGTGAATGCTGGAAATAAACCTCACAACCACTTCACTAAGCTTGGTTGGGCAAATATTGCAGAAAAGTTCAATAAGGCAACAAATTTGAGATATGAATATAAACAATTCAGAAATAGGTGGGATTCTTTGAAAAAGGAATGGCAATTATGGGCTAAGCTTATTGGGAAGGACACGGGTCTTGGCTGGGATGGGGAGAAGAGAACCATTGCAGCTAGTGATGAATGGTGGGAAGCCAAAATTCAGGTATTTGTTATTCAACGAAAATAGAGTTTTTGTGCATTTTTGTTTTTATTTTGCTTCATCTCTGTATATCATCACAACTTCAGAGGCTTGGTTCTAGGATTCAACTTCCAAAGGCTTACTTACTCTAATATATCTCTGATTCAAATTGTTCTGTGAGTTTTCCTGTTTTAGTCCGAGGCTTTGAGCTTTGTTTGATAGATATGCCAAAGGCAAATTGCAGTTTCTAATTTGTTGAAACTACAAAGATTGAGTTTAGAACTGATAGAAGAGTTACCATGTGTATCAAACTAGCATTAGAATTGGTTATGGGTGTTTGTTTTTTACATTCTTAGTTCTTATACACTACTAGAAACTAGAAAGAAGTGATTGGAATTTCAACTACCATTGTTGGTTTAGAGGGCAGAGGCTCCATTGAGTTAAAAGAATTATATTGTTGTATGTGATTCATATTTAGGTGCAGAATTGGTTATGGCTGCAGAATTTTTAAATGCTTAATATTTAGGTGCAGATTCTCAATTTCACTTCTGCTTCTCTTCTTTATATTGTTGTATGTGATTCATTACATTGCACGGTTGCCAGATTGGCCATGCTTTGTTCAGTGTATTCAGCAAATTATTAAAGAGTAGAACTCTGAATTCTCTGGTCTGAGAGATGTTAAAGTTGGTTGTTTCTGCGTCCCCTCTTCGTTTGCAATTATCCTCTCGCCATTCCATGTCATTAAATTTGCCACATTCTGCCAATTCATTAGAGTGAGTGGCAGGTTTCCATGTAGAACTCAACAACAAAGCACACTTCAAATCTTAGATCATTAATTGTGGCATCCTCCAAAAATATTTTAAAAACATAAAATAAAATAAACTAAATCATCTTTGGACTTTTCTGAACCTTTTCCTTTTCCTTTTATGGCACCATAAGTTGGTTCCATATATAATTTTATTCAATATTTTGGTACTGTCACTGTCACATGTATCTTTCACCACATGTGGGGTTAATAACAATTCCAATTTTTATCATATATTCAAAGTCTATTTCCCTATTCATTCTATTTAATTTATTCTTTAACTTTCCTTTGATTTATCCTTTCTTTTCTTTCTTTGTTGTTACTGGTTGATTTGGATCATGCTCATGTCCTCCAAGGTAATTGATTGCTTGCTTCTTATTTTGTTTTTCATCTCTCCTCTTCACTCCCTCTCTCAACACCGGTTAGATTCATGGGGAAATATATTTTAAAAAAATAAAGTATATAAATAAGTCACTTCGTTAACAGCTTGTGCGTATTCATAATCTAGAACAAAATTTGTATCTTAAGCATAGATGCGGTATTTTGATCTTTTATGAGCATACTCATCAGTGATGGTAAATTTGAAGAGTGGTTCTAGTTAAGGAGTTTTAGTCCCCAAAAATCCCTTTCTTAACTGAATTTCAGGTGGTCTTCAGGATTTTTCTTAAAAATTTCATGACAAGAGGCTTTATTTTGCCATGTTCTTATGTTGCTTAATTTCAAGCACATACCTTCCCACAGATATGGAAACCGGGAAAGAATCTTCTAACATGGTGTGTTTTCTTAGATTGCTGGGAATATTCAAGAAAAATAAGAGTTAATTACAATCTTGATTATATATTTGAATTCTTTGAATGCTTCTTTCTACAATTTCTAAATGATTTAACAGAAAATAGTGTAGAGCCGCAAATTGTTCAAGATGAGGGAGACATAACATTATTATTAACCCCAAACACTCTCAAATCATTATGTTTACTGTTTAAGCAACACATTACAGCTAAAAAATTGCTCACTTTTTCTTAAATCCTCACTATAAAATGAGTTGTAGTGAAGCATAAGAGTATCCAATTTTTACAGGTACATGTATAAGAATATTTTTGCTACTGCATATGCTAGTGAAGCATGTACTGCTAAATATTAATAAATGGCATCAATGTGGACAAGAATGTGTACAGTACAGAGCATAAATAAATAGGTTGACTCAACACTCTACACCAAGAAGTAATACTTAGAAGCCATAATAAAAACACAATTCTCTTGAAATATTAATTTAGGAATTGAAGGACGCCTTTGAGGCAAAGCAATCTAGAAAGTGCAAACAATTACTATGAATCTTATTATGTTCAAACAATTGATATTTTATTCTTGGGTGAATCTTATTATGTTCAAACAAGAAATACCCGTAAATGTATAAATGTATAATGAACCACATTTCATGTTCATTAATAATTTATGGGCTACTCAAATGGATCATACATGTAAGTAGTAAAAAGCAAGTCAAAATGTCTAAATTAAGCTCATACCAGCATATTCATGAAGCTGGGGAATACATATAACAAAATGTAGCTTAATTAGCAGGAAAATAAGCTGCAATTCCATTCTGAAGATCTTTCACTGACAACCCAAATGGAGAGTAATATTGAAGTGAGTTTGGAGGTAGCTACAGCCTGCAGGCAGAATATGCTGAAGCACTGTGGGGGACAACCTCCTATGAGAAAGACTAAAATAAAAGCAGACCGACAATGCTAACCAAATTTAATAGGAAATGAAGAGTGTGGTAACGACAAAAGAATGGTTTAGGAAGGAGACACACATGCTTCCTCCCTTTTCATAATTAATGATTGCCAAATGACAATTTCATTGTGAGAACTAAGAGTAGATAAAACCAACAAAAAAAAACACCACAGTATAATCTGAACAACAAAGTAGAGAGTAGTAACTTCTTTGTAAGGGGTTTGGACTTGTGTTAGTGTGCTTTGATTTTGAGAGAGAGAAAGAGAGGGAAGTGGCAAAGTACTGAATGACATAAACATTGATTGAGGCAGAGACTCGTTGAATTAACCGTGTGAATTGCATGTGCATTGGTTGAACGAAAGCGAGTCATTGAATCAAATAGCATAACATTTGACTTTCTGTATAGTTTATCGAGGCAAAATGATTCACCCAAAACATGATGGACTTATTCTTCTTGGTAATTGATTCACCCAAAATGATTATATATATATATATATATATATATATATATATATATATATATATATATATATATATTGAGACTACCCTGCTTTTACTTTGCTGCTTTTTTGGTCCAAAGTTCAAACCTTGCAAGTTATGTTTGTTATATATATATGCTACACTTTGATTTTTAACTTCTATGACTTAAAAATGCTTGTCTTCCCTTCTAGTTTCTCTCATTAGCCACTCTCCTACTCATGAATGGGATCAAAGGAAGATCTTCTTTTTTTTTGTTTGACATGTCAACTGATTGCCTCAGCTTCCCACACCACTCATGTTGTTGCTTCTTCTTTCTTGTTAGCTTTTAGTGATGTTAGTATTGCCAGCCTAGCCTGCTACTCAATATGCTCTATGTAGTTCATGATGTGTCTTAGTACTAGCTATATCTAATATGCTTTTTTTTCCATCACTATTGATACCTTTAGCTACTGTAGGTTATTTTTTAGTTCATTGTATTGTACCCCTATTGTCCTTCCATCCCTCTATTCTTTGTGATAAATTTTATTGGAATTGTCACCTGTTACAAACTCTTTGGCTTTGTGCATCATTGCGAATATGCTTGAAGCTATGCACATATTATCAAACTGCAATGTTGAGATCATAGTATAATTGCATTGCACCTCCGCTTTGTGTATGCCATGAGCTTTGTTACTGGTCTATTTTTCTCTGACATTAGAACATTTTCTTCACTATACAAATAGTAACATTTGCATGGAAGTAAAGATTCTTGTTGAAGATGCAAGAGGAAAAATTTATGATCATATATACGGATGGAACTTATTTTGACTGAATTGAACATCTGGTCTAAACTGCAGTTGCAGGATTTGATCAAAGTTTTTCTCTGGTTACATGATTGGTTTTGCATGTTGAGTCAGCAATTGAGTAGTGGTTCTTTGTGTGATTAGAGCTCTTGTTCTAGTTTTCTCAGTATTTTAGATAGCTTAATGTTTAATGGATGATTGATGTGGATTATTTTTAATGAACGAAATAATTTGTTTTGCTTCATTGCTTTCCTTGTGAGCGTATGGTAGGACCTGTTCTATAAATATTCTTGGTTTGTGACAGCTTTAATGTGTTGGGTAGTTGGTAGGCACGTAGCTTTTATGGTATGGCTTTTTGTAAATATGGGATTTTGAGTTATAATATTTGAAAGCAATACATGTGCCTTATTGTTAGACAATGGCATTATATTGAGAATTGTCAGGTTCTTGTTAGGAGGACTTATATTATGCCACAGGTTAACATATGCAAAAATTCATATTAGATTAGCTTTTGCTTAATTTAAATTATATAGGAATGTCAACCTTACCAAATATATTATAATGAGATTGATTTTTATCTCTTAATTATCATGCCAAATATATATTATAATTCTTATTTTTTATTTTATAGGAGGATCCTGAAGTAGCAAAGTTTAGAGAGCAAGGCCTCAAATTCTTACCTGAGATGGAATTCCTTTTTAAGGGTACTATTGCTACTGGTTTTGCAGCATATGCACCATCTGAAGATTCAAAACAATATGAAGGATTCAACACAAGAATAGAAGAGACAAATGATAACATTGATGATAACACTGACATGGAAGTGAATGAGCCTGAGATAAACACGACAACTCAGAACACGTCTTCGGCAAAGGAAAATGGACAGAGGAAGAGAGGAAGAGAGGGTGATAAAAGAATTGGGGTTGCTGCCAAGCTTTCTCACAATTAGATCATATTATTCAAACATTTGAATCTAGTGTATCTGCTCAAGACCCAACTAGCATTACTGCATGTGTAGCAAAGTTGAAAGATCTACCAGGACTTAAGCGTAGGAGTGAACTATTTTACAAAGCCACTAAACTTATGAAAAAAAGGGCAAACAGGATCACCTTTGTTGCTTTAGAAGAGCCTGAGCTACAACTTGGATGGATCAAATCTGAAACTTAAGCACAAATTCCTTAATTTCTCCTCTATTTTATATCATTGACACTTGCTAGTTTTGCTTGGTTATGAACCTTGGTTGTGTTATGGATCTTAGTTTTTAATTTAAGTTATGTCGTGGATCTTTGATTTTAATTTTGGTTATGTTATGGATATTAGTTATGGTTTGGCTCTTGATTTTTTTATTTTCAGTTGTGTTATGATTTTTTTTCCTTCTCCAGGATGTCTTCATCATTATCATCAATGACTCATCACTATCATCAAATGACTCTTCATCTGACGATGACGATCACATTACGAAGAACAAAGTGTTGATGTTTGCTGTAGCTAATGTTACCAATTACTTCATGAAATATGTTGTGAAAAATCCATGTAGAGATTCAAGCATGACAGGCCATCGTTGGTATCTGAAATTCTAAATGGTCATCCAATACGTTGTTATCAGATGTTTAGAATGAAGAAACTTGTCTTTCTTGAATTATGTGATATCTTGGAAACCAAGTACAACTTAAAGAAAACTCGAAATGTCAGCATTTATGAGCAAGTTGGCTTGTTTTTATACATGTTGAGTCAACCAGGTTTTGTTCATAATTGTGAGGAAAGATTTCAACATTCAGGTGAAACAATATCTAGACATTTCCATAATGTCTTAGAAGCTGTGTGTATGTTTGCAAAGGATATAATTAAGCCTGTTGATCCATCATTTAGGGATACTCCTGATGAGATTCTAAAAGATGCTAGATATCGCCCTTACTTTAGGGATTGTATTGGTGCAATAGATGGTACTCATATACGAGTTTGTGTTCCCTCTCATCTACAAGGAGTCTATATTGGTCGGAAAGGCTACACTACCACTAATGTCATGGCTGTTTGTGATTTTAGCATGTGTTTCACTTTTGTTTGGGCAGGTTGGGAAGGTTCTGAACATGATACTAAGATATTTATGGAGGCTTTACATAAGCCTGCATTGCATTTTCCACATCCTCCTCAAGGTACTTAAAATTTATATATTATAAATATATGTATCATTATAATTTTGTGTTCTAACATGCTCTATTGTTTTATTCTTTAGGTAAATATTATCTTGTTGATTCTGGTTACCCTACTTTTATGAGTTTTCTAGGACCGTACATGAAAACTAGGTATCATCTCCCGCAATTTAGAATTGGGCCTAGAATCAGGGGAAGAGTTGAAGTTTTTAATTATTATCATTCCAGTCTTCAAAGTACAATTGAACGTGCATTTGGTTTATGTAAAACAAGATGGAAGATATTGGGTAATATGCCACCTTTTGCTTTGAAGACACAAAACCAAATCATTGTTGCTTGCATGGCTATACATAACTTCATTCAAAGAAATGACAAGAGTGATGGAGAATTTGATTCGCTAGATGAAGATATAGATAGTGATGAGGATGAAAGTGAAGTTGGTCCTAGTATTACAACATGGGAAGAACCGGATGCTCAAAGTACTCTACAAATGGAACGATTTAGAGAATCTTTGAAGAATATGTTTCCAACACGTATTTAATTTCTTTATTTTTTAATACTACAAGGTTGCATGTTTATGGTATGGGTACATTTGAACAATTTTATATTGAAAGACATTATTGATCGTATTATCACCAAGTTAATGATATTTTATATTTTGTTATAAATTATAATTACATAGATAATAATTAAATTATAAACTAGAGTGTAAGTGACAACATTACTAAAACAATAAATTAATTAGATTTTAAATATGAAAAGTAATTATGTAGAAAGGTGTATAACTTTATTTTTATGAGATACATTTATTTTATTTTTATAAAAATAATTATTTTTTAATCAAAATTTCTAGAAAATATATAACAATATTTTAAATATAATGATAAAGTTAAAATATTTTTATAAATGAAATAGAAGAAGAAAATAATTTTTATTATTTTTAATAATATTTAATTATTTAAGGCATTTAATAATTATATAATAATGTTTAAGTATTTAATTATTAGTTATAATAATGTCAAAGCATATAATATCCTTTTTGGTAATTTTAATTATGCAAAAGATCTTCTACAATTTCATCCAAACAACATATTAATTTAAATAAGCACTTAAGAGTTTATCATCCAAACATCAAATTAACTTATGTAAAAGTAACTTTTCAGATAAGAGCTTCTTGGATAAGTTCTTTCTCTATAAGGTCTTTTACAATAGTGCATCCAAACAGGCCCGTATATACCAATGATACCATGGAGGCATGTGTGGACCCAATACTACCACGAGGAAAAAAAGACAAGTGAAAGCAGACAAAAATCATACCTTTATGCCTTAAGGATATGTTGTCACTCAAACTACGACCAAAATCAGGTTCATCTTTTCCCTTTTGTGACTGCTGCATCATACTACAAAAGCAAGGTTTGCACATTTAAAATGGTAGCAGCAACCATGTTGCAATAAAATAGTAGAAAATAGTTGCAAAAGTTAATTTAAAAAAAGAGAAAATTAAATTAAAAATAAAAAATAAGTGGCAGCAGCAACCATGTTGCAATCTTGGGAAGACCAGGTTCAAGCTTAATGTGCTTCCCAGCAAAGCAGATCCCATTCAATGCATAAAGAGAAGCTTCTGCAGCCCGGACATCATAAAATTCAATAAATTTGACATGATTCAATTATGGATATTCATAGATCTGCAATTACAGAGACAATATTTAACAATGCTTGTATTATTTTAAAACACAAAGGCCAAAATTGGATGAAAACCAACAAGAACAACTTCTCTAATTTCTCCATAAAACCCAAAAATTTGTTTTAGTTCATCATTCAGTAAGGGAGAAAGGAATTATGCATACATGAGAAGTTATTAAAATGATACCTTTGGAATTGAAAATATAAAAAATGATGCCAGGTGATGCCGCCATTTCACTATTCCCTGAAAATTCAAATATAGTTACATATTCAGCAGATGAACTACTTATTAATGGAATACAAGTAAAGAAACACAAATATGGATACACAGAGATGTTACTGCATTCAAAATTAGCATGATTAAAATAAACAACAAATTCTTAATAATATTTATACCAAAATCATGCATAAGCTCCAGCCCAGCAGAGGACAACATCTAAATTCATGAAATCACCATTAATTCCACAAGCAAACAAAACATTTATAAAAAATTGGAACAAAAAATGAGAGAAATATTGCTTTGAAATATACAATTGTATTTCATCTGAGACCTGAGATAAGTAACTAAAACAAATTTAATACTAATAAAAAATACTAGGCAATGAGACTTTGATGAATAATGTGTGAATATCATCCCTAAAACTAATTCATGTGAACTGCATAAAAATATAACTAGGCAATGAGGTGAAAAGGTACATTATAATAAACGCATTCATGCTGCTGCAGGGAGAATGGATGATGGCACAATAGAGAGTCACTGCAAAATGCTAATCTTTTGGTGGATATATAGAGTGTTCCAATTAGAGGTCTAGAGTTTGTTGATATGTAGCAAGCACATGGCTGTAAGAGCTTCTCTCCTAGAAAACCCCCAAATGTTTGTTGAAATAGCTTATCAGGCCCTCTTGATGTAAGCACCTTTGTTCCTTGAATAAGTCTAGCAATTGCACATCAACTGGCCTAGAACTAACTCTTACTGAATACAAAAAATAGATTTCCATTAGAATTGAATCAGGATGTCAAGCACTTAAATGGATTCCATATAAGTAAATAACTATTGCCCAACTTGGATTAGCTTCTAGCTTATGTAAGCTTTTAGTCAAGTATTTTATTCTTAACTATAAGAAAAGTTATAGGAGTACAAGTTTTCGAGAAAGTTAGAGAGTATAAGTTAATTTTAACCTAGTGACATTTTTTTGAGAATCTTGGAAAAAGTATTTTCTTTCTTGTAAAGTGTTTTTATCTTTGGGATTTGATACTACACCATATGTTTAAAATATATGGGGATCTACTTTATTACATAAGTGGATTCCCGACTTTTCTATCATGAGATAAGTAGATAATTTTTATTGTATAGAGTCAACCTTAAGCACACACACAACTCTACCTGTTGGCTAGTTAGATTAAAATTTGGAATGTAATTGGACATGGCAAGCATCATCTTTCGCGGACTCACTATAACCCTTTCTGAACTAAATGAACTCAGCTCTGCGCATGCATACAGAACATTCCATTAATGGTTTGAAACGTAAAACACGAATTGATTCGCAATCACAGAAACATACTCAGGCCCTGTTTCGATAACTTTCAAAAAGCACTTTTAGGAGGAAAAAAAACAAGAAACTAAGGACTAAAGCCCTGCATATTAGTTCCAATCATTTCAAAACAAGTCATAACATAGTAGTATTTTTTTTTAACACTATTACTTATTTTTTATGAAAAGGATTAAATGGAATAATTCAATTCTTTATTAGTTGATACTTGATGGTATAAATTTATATCCACCTGTTAACAACTATAAGAAAAATATTGTGATATTTTTAAGGTTTTTCATGGACTTGGTGCTGAAATCACCATTCATTTCAAGTTCTCAAAATGGAAATAATTCAAACAATAATCTGAAAAAGTAAAATACAATATAGGCTCTATGTTATGTTACCTGTAGTTTGAGGAGCTCCAGCTCCATTCCAATCTCCCTAATAGCAACAATGTAACCAATAAAATAAAAAATAGTGAAATAAAAGAATAATAAGAGCACACAATACTTCAAAACATTAGCTCGTCAAAATAAAAGAATAATATGAAAACCTGTTTTGCATGGTATCTACTCTAATTTCTATCCATCATAAAAACCATCACGACACATCCAAAACCACTTCTTATCCTAACAAGTTAAACAAACAAAACATTCCCATGTTCCTTTCTCTTCTTACCAAACTAACTATGGCAACACATCAGCACATACACTTATTTAAACACAACAAAAACCACTCTCACTCAAAATATCATTAAAACCCAACAACCTTAATTTGTCACACACACACTAATTAAGAATCCAAATGAAATTCATTGTACTCTTCTTCCTCCTAGCATCATCATCATCATATTCATTTGCTCAATCCCCTGTAGCACCGGCAGTGGCTCATGTCCCTTCCACCAGAGCAACGCTTCCCATGTTACTCATGATCTTCCTCTTCACCTCATTCGGCTCCATCTTCATTCTCTACTACTCCCACGAAGAACAACCCCAGGCGCTTCCACAAGCCATGCACGCAGAGTTGACCCGTGCATGCTCGCCATGTGTCCTTTCATGTCCTACTTCGTAGTCAAAATGAGGACCCCGCAAAACCCTGCGTTTCAGTGTGCGGTGTGTTTGGCGGAGTTCGACAACACCGATGATGCGCTCCACTTGCTATCCAAGTGTGGTCACGTGTTCCACGCGCACTGCATCGACGCATGGCTCAGTAGCGTTTTATCGAAGAAAATCGAACATAGAAAGAAAGGAAAGAAAATTGTGGAATGAATCGATGGCAGTAATTGTTATGGTTTCGTTAATTTCTCCAAAGGAGTTTCGATTCGAAAGAAACAAAAAGAAAAACCTAAAGAATTGAAGAGAGAGAGAGGGAGAAACCTAACCCTAAGTGGAAGTGAAAAGGGGGGAAATAGTAGAGAGAGAGGTTACCGCTTCATGGTCTTCTTCATTGTGTGTGGCGCGGCCTTGGCGGCTTCTTCTCTGACAACACCACAACAGCGGGCCTTCCTCTGCGTCACTCCTCCTTTCTCCTGAGGAGCATATTTCTCCTGGAAGCTTTTTAGGTTTAAGGGTTGTAAATTAATGAAAGTGAAAATGAATAAAATAATTAAAAATGACTTCGGTCAAAGACATTTTTTATAAAATCGCCTTTGTAACGTTAACATCAAAGGCGGTTTATAAAAAAACTGTCGTTAACAGCATAATATAGTTGGCATTTATTACAAAAATGCCACCGCACCATGTACTACATCGGTTTTTTGTTAACCGATGTAGATACCGCGACGTGGAAAGCAATTTTTTTAGTAGTGAATCCTAGCTCCAAAGTAACTCCATCCAACATAAACATCTTTTTTTTGTTCCCTTAATGGATCAAACCATTCCCTGGACTCCACCATGTCTAGAGCTTTGTAGCACCTAGTTTCCTTTTTTACTTTAATACTCACACTTGCATATCTAGATAATTCAATTGTTAGTTGTATCTCAAATGTATTTGGCCTTTTAAACAAAGTAAGAATTGATTCTTGGTGTTATCCAAACACACTATAAGATCTTTTCATGAATTGGTCTTGTAGGATGAAGTTAAGAGACTGTCTAAAACTTATATTGAGTTTCTATCAGGCCTTCTGAAAGTTACTAGGTGGTTATATAGTGTTATTAATGTAATTATAGAATAATAATAGCCTTGCTTCTTTGGCACCTATTTGTTGGCAATGTTCTTGAATATGTGCAAACCTTAGAGATGAAGTTATTCTTTGGTTAGGGGGTTTGATCCCTGTGAATTCCATTTTCCCATGCCTCATTCCCTAGTCGCATACATATTCAAAAAAAGACTTTTCATATGGTACTTTCATGGTATCTTCTTTATTGTTTTGCCTCTTAAAAGACTGGGGAGCAAGTAAAACTTCATATCCTAAAATATGGAATTATCAATTTCTGGTTTTGATTATCCATTCTAATATATTTTGAATTGTTCAGTTGCACAAACAATTTGGAAAAGGTTATTTGAAGCTTTTCTCTGCATAATCCTTCCATCATTGGATAGTTCCTTGGGGATTTTGATGGTTGATAATGGATGAGAAACAAGTAGATGGAGAAATTTTGTTTCTAGGTGTGCAATGTTTGTAGTAATTTTTTGTGCTTATAGATGTTAGAATTTTGTAGTTCAATGTTTAAAATTGTGTTTGCTTTCATAAAGTACCAAGGTTTTTTTTTGTTTGCTTCTTTCTTCATCCATACAATATACACACATTCTGACTATTATTCGATTATGTTTGTACTTTGAAATTTTTGGATTTGTTGAAAGGGGTTGGTTTATGGTTTCATGATGATTTTTTTGTGTGCCCTGTTACTTTTGTGCCCCGTTGTGTTAAAAAAACACTAAATTAGCACATGTTTTCATTTTTTCAGAATGTCTAAAATTAACCTTGTGTTGCACCACCAAGGGTTGTTTTGGCTGTAATGATGAAGGGGTGTTGGAGTATTTAGATAGGGAAGAATGTTACTGGCATTCAGTGGAGACTGATTTGATGAACATTTGGGTTATTTAGGATCTTTGTAAGGAATACGGCGGATATACCTGGTTTCGGACAGTTTTCTATTTGGTACCAGAAATAAGGTTTGAGGAGGGGTTACTTCCATTGGAGATTGAAGTAGATGTGTTGGGTATGTGTAACACAACTTCTATTGATCCGGAGAAGGATGTTCACATATATATTTAATCATGTGGTTGATGACAATCCGGAGGCTGTGATGGTGATTGAGGATGATGTGGGTGTTGAATACAATGGGCAAGTAATTCTGAAAAATATACAAAGGATGTTGATATTAGTGTGCTACAATGTGAGGAGGTGGACACTGAAAAATGTTCAAATGATATGGATCATAGTGTGCCATTGGGTGACAAGGTGCTTGCTGAAAAATGTGCAGAGGATGCCCATCATAATGTACAAGAAGAAGGGGGTGTGACTTTTGTTGAGGAACACAACTATGGAAGGGTTTTTAAGAACTCACAAGAAATGGGTTGCAAACAAGCTAGCTGAGAAGTTAAAGGTACACTTTACTTTAACTCATCATAAGGTACATGCCCATATGAAGGTTGACTACGGTGTGATTATAGAAGAGAGGATGATGTTTAGGGCTTTGAAAGTTACAAGAAGCATGGTTGAAGGATATATTAAAAAATAGTATGAAATAATTTTGGATTATGCTAATGAGCTGACAATAAGCAATGAAGGAAGCACAGTGAAAATTGATTGCATTCTTGTACCCTATTCCCAACCCATCTTTCAAAGAATTTGTGTGTCTTGATACATGCAAGAAGGGGTTTAAAGCTGGTTGCAAACCATTTATTGGCCTCGGTGGGTGTTTTTTAAAAGGATATTATGGAGGACAATAGTTGTGTGTTGTTGGTCAGGATGTTAACCATGGAATATTTCCTATAGCTTATGTTGTTATGGATGTGGAAGACAAGGAAAATTGGAAATGGTTTCTAACTTTACTACATCAGGATCTTGGTGATTACTCTCAATTTGGTTGGAACTTTATGTTTGACTTACAAAAGGTGAATTTCTCTCTTAATGACCTTGCATACATGCATGCTTGAATGAATGTTTTTGGTTGCATTAAATTTCATGGACCAATTTGTTATTAAGTGAGAAACCTTAGGGACCAATTTATCATTAAGTGACAAACCTTAGGGTCTAAATTGTCAATATAATTTATATTGAATTTTGATTGTGCCTTGTTACTGGTCACACAGGGTCTGCTCCCAACTATGAAAGAGGTCTTCCCTGGAGCTTTTCACAAGTTGTGTTATGAACTTGTGGAGGAACTTTTTCAAACAATGGAAATACAAGGAGCTGAGGGGATTAGTCTGGCAATGTGCAAGGACTACAACAAAACCAAAATTTGAAAAGGGAATGGAAGCTATCAAGAGGAAGAATGATAATTCATTCAAGTATTTGGACAAATGGCCAAAGGAATCCTGGACAAAAGCCTATTTCAGTGAGAATAGTAAGGTGGATATAATCACAAACAATAATTGTGAATCTTTCAATGCCAAGATACTGAAGTATAGGAGCAATCCAATCCTGACTTTATTGGAGGAGATCAGGTGCTATATCATGCGAAAAATGAGCAGTACAAACTAAAAATGGCTGCTAGAATAAGATCCTTGGCACCCATGCAACAATTAGGTTTAGAGAAAGAAAAGCATGAAAGCAACAAGTGGATTGCTTAGTGGCTGGGAGATGATGATGGCAACAGATATAAGGTTTATCACTACAAAACAAAGGTTGATGTAGATCTAAACACTGGACATTGTACTTGTAGACTACGGTAGTTGACAGGTATAACATTTCTAACTTTTATGGTTGTGGAATTCAATTCATTTGCTTATTGGTATATATGTCCATGCATATATTTAATTTTTCTTATTTCATACTATCCTATGTTTAGTGTTGAATTGAATTGAATTCCTATCTTGTTGTTGTCTTTTGTTGTATCTAGGTTTGCCATGCAGGCATGCCATTATTGCAATCAGTTTAAAAAATTACAGACTTGAGGGCTACTGTGATGGGATGTTGAAATTAGGGTCATATAATGCAACATAGGACTACTAGATCCATCCTATCAGGAGTCAACAATATTGGGTGAGGATACCGTATGACAAATTGAAGCAACCCTTAATGAAGAGAAGACCTGGATGGCCTAAGAAGGCTAGGAGAAAGGACACAACTGAGGGAGAATGCAACAACAATAGGACTATGATGAAAAGGAATTTTCCCACTATTACTGGTACGAGATGTGGCCTTGAAGATCACAATAGTAGGGGCTACAACAATGGTGGTGTGCCACCTGAACCCAAAAAATGGAAACCTTCACCTGAAGTTGTTGTTACTCTTACTGGAGCTGCAACATTTCAAATAATAATATACTAATATTTTTGGTGATCTATTTGTTATTTAGAAATCATTTACTCTCAAACATCAATATAGTAACTTATTTTAATTTTATTCATTCAATGTAGGAAGAAATGGTGTGTTCTCAAAATGCACCAGTCACTGAAGAGGCTGTAGTTGAAGTTACACCAATAGCAATTGTTGTTGAGGTTGCCAATGTCCCCACATTTGTACTACTTGTAGCTACAGTCAGACCACCTCTTATTCAATCTGCAAATACTCCAATGGTTAAAGTTCCATTTCCAAGTGGAGTATCTCCAACAGTGCCACAATAAGCTTCACGAGCTTCATTCCTACACATCGAATGGCCTCAACCTCTTCAAAGTGATTCAACGTGTTTTAGACATATTTTGAATATATTTTAGAACATTAGGTATTAACGTGTTTTTTATTTTTGGAAATTTCTATTATGACAGTGACATTGTGACATGCTTTGGTGTCTTTGTTTTTTTGGTAATTTATAATCATGGTAGAAATTTTACTACTACTTGGGAACTTGGGTATGTTATGTGTAATGAACAACAATTTTATGTTCTATGAATGCTCATTTTAGCTTTGTGGACTACGTGCATGCTATTTTATTTCATGAATGATTATGCTAAGTGCATGTTATTACTTATTTCAAGGCTAGTTTGTCAGTTAGTAATAATTATTAGGGATCAATTTGTCAATAAGTATATATGTTTTGGTGGAAAATTTTTAGAAGGCAAATTCATCTAAACGTAATATTTATGTGTTATTGCTTTGAAAATCAATACATTAAAAAAGTGACAATTTAGTCCAAAATGATGTGGAAAGCCATTGTGCACATATGTACTTGCCACATGGATGAACGTGGGCCTGATCATCCTATTTTCATGAATCTATGATTCCAATTATAATTGGAAAATTCCTTTGGATTGCAAACTAAAGATGACAACTAATTTTCTTTATGCCTAGGGATAGGGTAAAAAAGATTACTCATCATAAACCTATTTTATTAATGCAAATCGTTTCGTTATGCTAATTCGAGGGATTGATAGTATAATCAAGGGATTTAGGTCCTCGTGCTCTAGGATTAAGGCTAGGATAAAATTGTGGTTTAATGATAACATAAGCTTAATTGAATAGGAATACATAGTGATTGCTTACTAGGAAGTCTAATGAAGTTAAACCTCGGCTATTTCTCTCGTTGATTTCATCCCATTTTTTCACACATATCAAGTGTTTGACGAAATTCTCAACCAATTTTCTCTTACTTTTCTCTTTTATTTTTATGCAATTGTCTAGTTCGGTTACTTAATCTTTTAATCATTGTAGTCCATTTAATTTACTATTAATTACCCAATTATTGCACAAGTCCCTATGGAGTCGATATTTTACTTATCAATGTGTTACTTGAGCGATTTGGTACTTTTGTTCAAATCCCAACACTTGCAATGCCCATAGTCATTACCTTATTATTAAGGAGGGGGATGCAACAGGTCAAGCTAGTGACTGGAGTGAAGTTGTAACAAGGTAGTTGTATTTGGGAGTTTAAAAAATTTCATTAATTTTATTCAAGAGATTTTTTATCAGAGAGAAAGGATTCTTGGGGAAAAAAGAAGAAGAAGAAAAAATAGGTATAGTTACATAAAATCATTGATTCAACTATAGGATTTAGGTTTTACAAAAGAGTCAACAAATTAAGACCATGAAGTTAAACCCAATTTGAATCTTAATTGTGATCCAAATTTAGATCCGAAGAACCTTATGTAGTAGGTTGTGTGATGTGATTTTCAAGTTATACTTACACATAATACCATTATAATGTTCTTTTCATCGATGTAATTTTTCATAGTGTTTTTATGAGTAAATTAAATGGACCCCCCCCCCCTAAGGTTTGCTGTTATTACACTGATACCCCTTCATTTTAGAACATTACTCTTAACCCCCTATCTGTAGACAAAGGATCAAGCTGAATGTTTTGATGATGCCAAAGTTTCACATGCGTCTCAAAGTCTCAAAGCTTTATTCAAGACAAAGAAATTAAAGATATTCAAGATGGATGATCAAGACAGTCTCTAGAGTCTTAGAAAGGGTATATTAAATAGGAAGGGAATTCCAATTGAAGTAGCAAAAGGTTTGGCCAAGAATTTTAAATTAAAAAGTCTTTTTCAACAAATTTACTCTCTGGTAATCGATTACCAAAGGATGTAATCGATTACCAGTGGCCAAAACTGATTTACAACAGCTATTAAAATTTGAATTCAAAGTTTGCACTATGTAATCGATTACACATATATAGTAATCGATTACCAGCAGTTTCTGAACGTTTTAATTCAAATTTTAAAGCTTGTAATCGATTACACATATACTGTAATCGATTACCAGAAGAGAGTTTCAGAAAACATTCTCAACAGTCACATCTTTTTGTGTGATTCTTGAATGGCTATCATAGGCCTATATATATGTGACTTGAGACACGAATTTGATAAGAGTTTTTCAAAACAAAATGGTCTTATCCTCTTATAAAGAGAAATCGTTTTATCCTCTTACAAATTCCTTGGCCAAATTACTTGTGATTCAATAAGGAATTATTTGAGTGCTCAAATTGTTCAATCTATCTCTTTCAAGAGAGATTTCTTCTTCTCTTCTTCTTCATTTTGAAAAGGGATTAAGAGACCGAGGGTCTCTTGTTGTGAAAGAAACACAAAGGAAGGGTTGTCCTTGTGTGTTTAGAACTTGTAAAAGGAATTTACAAGATAGTGGAACTCTCAAGCGGGTTGCTTGGGGACTGGACGTAGGCACAAGGGTGTGGCCGAACCAGTATAAATCTGAGTTTGCATTTTCTCTTCCCTTCCTTTATTTATTATTGTTTTATATTCATATTCAAATTGTTCTATTTGAATCAATATTTAAGAAATTCATTATTAAGGGAATTTATAACTTGAATAGAAAGTTAAATAGAATTTTTAATTGGGGAAATAAGTTGTAATATCTTAATTCAACCCCCCTTCTTAAGATATCTGAGGCCACTTGTCCAACAAGTGGTATCAAAGCTTCATTCTTGTATAAAGTTTAGAAGATTCAAGAATTATGGCCTCATTAAACTACTTGTTTCCCGAGGGAAATTCTATAAATAGACCTCCCATCTTTAATGGAGTGGGTTACCACTACTGGAAAACCCACATGCAAATCTTTATAGAGGCAATAGATTTAAATATTTGGGAAGCCATAGAACAAGGACCTTATGTTCCCTCTATAATAGTCGAAAGTGCAACAATAGAAAAACCTAAAGCAGATTGGACTGAGGAAGAAAGAAGATTAGTACAATATAATTTAAAGGCCAAAAATATTATTACCTCTGCCTTAGGAATAGATGAATACTTTAGGGTTTCAAATTGTAAAAGTGCTAAGGATATGTGGGATACACTACAAGTAACACATGAAGGCACAACAGATGTTAAAAGATCTAGGATAAACACTTTAACTCGTGAATATGAACTTTTTAGGATGAATGTAAATGAAAGTATACAAGACATGCAAAAGAGGTTCACACACATAGTTAATCATCTTGCATCTCTAGGAAAAACTTTTCAAAATGAAGATCTAGTAAATAAAGTCTTAAGATGTCTTAATAGAGAATGACAACCAAAAGTAACAACCATCACATAATCTCAAGATTTATCTAGTATGTCTCTTGCTACATTATTTGGAAAATTGCAGGAGCATGAAATGGAATTACTAAGATTAAATCAGCATGAAGAAACTGATAAGAAGAAAAAGGGAATCGCTCTTAAAGCCTCATCTGCAATCCAAGAAGACAGTGATAAAGAAGATTCAATTGACTTGGATAATGATGAAGATATTAGTCTGTTTGTAAAAAGATTCAACAAGTTCCTGAAAGTCAGAGGAAATCAAAAGCGACCCAATTTTAAACCTAAAAGAAGGACATAAACTTCATCCTCTACTCTAAAATGCTTTGAGTGCAATCAACCTGGACATCTGAGGTTTGATTGTCCCATCTTCAAGAAAAAGATGGAGAAGTCTGAAAAGAAAAATATTAATGAAAAGAAATTGAAGAAAGCATACATTACATGGGATGAAAACGATTTGGAATCTTCTGAAGATTCAGAAAATGAAGAAATAAACCTCTGCCTTATGGCAAAAAAGTTATGAAAGTCATGAAGAGGTAACATCTTCAAACAATTTATCTATTTCTTTTGATGAATTGCAAGATGCATTTGCTGATCTGCATAAAGAGTCAATTAAACTTGCAAAATTAGTTTCATCTTCAAAGAAAACAATTTCAAATTTAGAAAATGAAATTTCAAAATTAAACAAAGAATTAGATCATCTTAGAAATGAAGTCTCAATTTCTAAACCAAATGAAAAAGTTCATATCTCTACTATTTCTGACAAGAAAATGTCAGATTCTTGTAGTTGTTGTGAAAAGTATGAAAAAGAAATCAAAGAGTTGAAAAACTCACTTGCAAAATTCTCTTATAGTAAAAATAATTTAGATGTCATATTAGGAAAACAAAGACATGCCTCCAATAAGGCTGGACTAGGATATAAATCTGAAAAACAACAAAAATTTCATAAAAACTTCTATACTTCCACACAAAAATATAATTCTAGTTTTATCACATGTTTTTACTGTGGAAGAAAAGGGCATGGCACATCTACATGCTATTTTAGAAGAAATTGTAACATTATTAAAATGATTTGGGTCCCAAAAGGATCTGTCATTCATACTAACACACAAGGACCCAATAAAGTTTGGGTACCTAAGTTACAACCTTGATTTTGTAGGAACCCTTGAGGAAAAAGTGGTACGTAGATAGCGGATGCTCAAAACATATGACGGGAGACGAATCAAAATTGACACATATCTCTCCCAAGAAAAGCGGACATGTAACTTATGGTGACAACAACAAAGGTAGAATTCTTGGAGTTGGAAAAATAGGTACAAATGCTTCAACCTCCATTGAAAATGTTCTACTTGTTGAAGGTCTTAAACATAGTCTGCTTAGTGTGAGTCAATTATGTGACAAAGGCTATCTGGTATCATTTGATTCTCAAAAGTGTGTCATTGAACATAAACATGATACGAATATAAATCATATAGGGTTTAGAGTCAACAATGTTTACATGATAGATTTAAGTCAAAAACTAGATAATAATCAATGTTTTCTTAGTAAAGATGATGATCCATGGTTATGGCATAAACGGATTGCACATATAAACATGGAACATTTAAATAGATTAATATCAAAAGATTTAGTTGTTGGTTTGCCAAAACTAAGATTTGAAAAAGATAGGCTATGTGATGCTTGTCAAAAGGGAAAACAAACTAGAGTTTCTTTCAAATCTAAAAACATTGTTTCAACTACTCAACCCTTACAATTACTACATATGGATTTGTTTGGTCCTTCCAGAATCATGAGTTTTGGAGGAAGTTACTATGCTCTTGTTATAGTTGATGATTATTCTAGATACACATGGACTCTTTTTATCACTCATAAGAATGATGCATTTCAAGCATTTAGAAAACTTGCAAAAATCATTCAAAATAAGAAAAATCTCAAGATTATATCTATTAGGAGTGATCATGGGGGTGAGTTTGAAAATAAAGAATTTGAATTATTTTGTGATAAGCATGGGATTGAGCATAACTTTTCTGCACCAAGAACCCCTCAACAAAATGGTGTTGTTGAAAGGAAAAATAGATCTTTGGAAGAGATTTCTAGAACTTTATTAAATGATACTCCTCTTCCAAAATACTTTTGGGCTGAAGCCGTTAACACTGCATGCTACATTTTAAATAGGGGTTTAATAAGACCCATTTTAAAGAAAACTCCATATGAATTGTTCAATGGCAGAAAACCAAACATCTCACATCTTCATATCTTTGGTTGTAAATGTTTTGTATTGAATAATGGAAAAGATAATTAAGGAAAATTTGATGCTAAGTCAGATGATGGTATTTTCCTTGGATATTCTATGCATAGTAAAGCTTATAGAATATATAATAAAAGAACAATGACAATTGAAGAGTCTATACATGTTTCCTTTGATGAGTCTAATGCCATTGTTCCAATGAAGGATTTTTTAGATGATATTTCAGATTTCTTAGAAGATACACATATTCATGGAAATGACTCTAAAGAAAAAGATGAAGGAAGCAATGAGGATTCTCAAGATAATGAAGTTAGAGCAAATAATGAACTTCCAAGAGAATGGAAAGCCTCAAGAGATCATCCCCTCGACAACATTATTGGTGATATATCAAAAGGGGTAACAAGTAGACATTCTCTTAAAGATTTATGCAATAATATGGCTTTTGTATCTATGATTGAACCTAAAAATATAAAAGAAGCCATAGTAGATGATAACTGGATCATTGCCATGCAAGAAGAACTGAATCAATTTGAAAGAAACAATGTGTGGAAACTAGTAGAAAAACCTGAAAATTATCCTGTCATAGGAACAAAATGGGTTTTTAGGAATAAATTAGATGAACATGGCATAATTATTAGAAATAAGGCTAGGTTAGTAGCAAAAGGGTATAATCAAGAAGACGGAATAGACTATGAAGAAACATATGCTCCAGTTGCAAGATTAGAAGCCATTAGAATGCTCTTAGCATATGCATCCATAATGAATTTTAAGCTCTATCAAATGGATGTTAAAAGTGCTTTTCTAAATGGTTTAATTGAAGAAGAAGTATATGTTGAACAACCCCCAGGTTTTGAAATCCCGGATAAACCAAATCATGTTTATAAATTACAAAAGGCTCTTTATGGTTTGAAACAAACCCCTAGAGCATGGTATGAACGTTTGAGTAATTTTCTCCTAGAAAAAGAATTTTCTAGAGGAAAAGTGGATACCACATTATTCATAAAGAGAAAGCATAATGATATTTTGTTGGTTCAAATATATGTTGATGATATAATTTTTGGATCCACTAATGATTCATTGTGCAAGGAGTTTTCCCTTGATATGCAAAGTGAATTTGAAATGTCAATGATGGGAGAACTAAAGTACTTCCTGGGATTACAAATCAAGCAAACTCAAGAAGGTATATTCATCAATCAATCCAAGTACTGCAAGGAATTGATCAAAAGATTTTGGATGGAAAGTGCAAAACACATGGCTACACTGATGAGCACTAGCTGTTACTTAGATAAAGATGAATCTGGTCAATCTATAGACATGAAACAATATCGAGGTATGATCGGATCTCTTCTCTATTTATCTGCTAGTAGACTTGATATTATGTTTAGTGTATGCATGTGTGCTAGGTTTCAATCCAACCCCAAACAATCACATTTGAGTGCAGTTAAGAGAATCATGAGATATCTATTAGGTACAATAAATTTAGGATTATGGTATCCTAAGAACTCAACATGTAACTTAATAGGATATTCTGATTCTGACTTTGTCGGATCTAAAACTGATAGAAAAAGCACAAGTGGAACTTGTCAATTCATTGGATCCGCTCTTGTCTCATGGCATAGTAAGAAACAAAACAGTGTTGCCTTATCCACTGCTGAAGCGGAATATATTTCTGCTGGCAGTTGTTGTGCACAGATTTTATGGATGAAGAAACAATTATCTGACTATGGTATCCTTCTTGATCGTATACCTATTAGGTGTGATAATACTAGTGCCATAAATCTATCCAAAAACCTTGTTCAACACTCTAGAACCAAACATATAGAAATTAGGCACCATTTTCTTAGAGATCATGTCCTAAAGGGAGACTGTATATTAGAGTTTGTTGATACAAAGAATTAGCTTGCTGATATCTTTACAAAACCTCTCCCAAAAGAAATATTCTTTTCAATAGGAAGAGAATTAGGTCTTTTAGACCTTAGTGATTTGGATAGGTAATTTTTATGAATGATTGATTGTGTTTTGATTAAGTATGACGCTTGTTTTGTTTAATTTAGTTTACTTTTCTTGTTAGTATAATTAACTCTTAAGATAGTATAAGTTTTTAGACTTAGAAATAAGTTTTTCTTTTAGGAAAAGGCTATTTTTTGTTCTGGTAATCGATTACATGAATATTGTAATCGATTACACTAGAACAGATGGCCTGTAATCGATTACAGTATTCATGTAATCGATTACCAGTCCTCCTCCTGTAATCGATTACCATTACTTGTAATTGATTACCACGCGTCCTGCTCTATAAATATCACATTTTCCAGAAATCCCTGCGCAGCCCCTTCCTCCTTGCGACGTTCCTCCATTCCCAAACCTCTAAATCTTCCTATCTCACTCATTTCTTCATCAAATCAACTCCCGTAAATTGCAATCTTCTTCTTTTTCATTTTTCTTTTGATTTCACCGATTGAAATCTGCAAAAACTCCTTCAAATGGCAGAATCGTCAAAGAAACATAAGGGTTCATCCGCCTCCGCTTCGGCTTCAAGAGCTCATCGTTCCGGAGCCACTAGCGCATCCACAGCACCAATTCCACCCTCATTATCCTCTTCCACATTGTTTTCTTCCGAAGAACAGCAGAAACAGTATTCAAATCTCTTCTCATCTCGTTCTATTATCGACCCTAAGTTTATTGATATGGAATTCTTTTCTGCTGAAACTTTTGATTGCATTCAAGCCTTTCAGAACCTAGGTCTTATACCTTTCATGTCATTACAATTGCCTGTTTATCCTGAATTGGTTAAAGCCTTTTATTGTAATCTTGAAATTCAGGACAACACTTTAATTTCTGAGGTTTTTGGGATAAAAATGGTCATTGACCAATCCTTTTTCCATGACTTAACCCAATTGTCCAGTGACGGTGTACCATTTGAAGGTACACTGAATGACGATTGGAAGTTTGATTTTTCTGCACATGATGCCCGCCAATTGGTTTGCACCAACAATGCGGATATGACCGGACGCCTTCTTGCCGGTTCATTGGCTTTTGAAAGCCGCATCCTACATTATCTGATTGTGCGGATTTTGCTTCCACGATCTTCCAATCTTGCCCAAGTTTCTGAGGAAGATCTTGTTATCATGTGGGCCTTTCATACCGACCGTCAACTTGACTGGGCACATCTTGTAAGATATCGCATGCATAAGGCATTGCGATTAAATGCACCTTTGCCATATCCACATCTTGTCACTCTCTTTTTCCGCCATTTTCAAATTCCTCTTGATTCTGAACCTTATGTTCCAATCAAGAGATCTTTTTTAATTGGTGCTGCTGTGATTGCTTCTTTTGGTTACCGCAAAGACCATGATGGCTCTTGGGTCAAAAAGGGCGCTCAACCCGCTGATGAAGAAGGCAACCTACCAGTTGAAGATAATTTCACTCTTCTTCGAAGGCTTATGGACAAGTTTGATGAACTTCAGACTTTTGTTGGTGACAAATTTGATGCCATGGAATTGCAAGTCGACATGCGGTTCGATGCCATGGAATCAAGGATCACCAAAGTTGAAGAAGATGTCTCCTTCATCCGTACTTGCTTTGATCCACCACCACCGCCTCCATCATCGTCTTAGCTTAAGTATTATGACTAAGTATTATTAGTAATTAAGTATTATTAGTACTTTGGTTTATCGTCGTGTATTTGGCTTATTATTGCTTAGTTATCTTAGTCTTGCACTTATATTATATTTCTTGACTTTGATTTGGTTGGTTATGACAATGTATGGATTTATTTTGGTTTATTGATTGGCTCTGTTTGGATATTGATTATGTTGCTTAGATCTTTTTTATCCTGCCAAAGGGGGAGAGAACTTGAGAGGAGAACTTGGGTTAGAAATCAATTATCAATTAGAAATTTATCATTAAGTAAAGTTAGGCATACATGCCAAAAGATAGGGGGAGTAAGGGTTGTGTGAACGTGCTATCATCTTGTATACATCTTGTCTTGATTTAAGGGATTGTCATCATCAAAAAGGGGGAGATTGTAGACAAAGGATCAAGCTGAATGTTTTGATGATGCCAAAGTTTCACATGCGTCTCAAAGTCTCAAAGCTTTATTCAAGACAAAGAAATTAAAGATATTCAAGATGGATGATCAAGACAGTCTCTAGAGTCTTAGAAAGGGTATATTAAATAGGAAGGGAATTCCAATTGAAGTAGCAAAAGGTTTGGCCAAGAATTTTAAATTAAAAAGTCTTTTTCAACAAATTTACTCTCTGGTAATCGATTACCAGAGGATGTAATCGATTACCAGTGGCCAAAACTGATTTACAACAGCTATTAAAATTTGAATTCAAAGTTTGCACTGTGTAATCGATTACACATATATAGTAATCGATTACCAGTAGTTTCTGAACGTTTGAATTCAAATTTTAAAGCTTGTAATCGATTACACATATACTGTAATCGATTACTAGAAGAGAGTTTCAAAAAACATTCTCAACAGTCAAATCTTTTTGTGTGGTTCTTGAATGGCTATCATAGGCCTATATATATGTGACTTGAGACACGAATTTGATAAGAGTTTTTCATAACAAAAAGGTCTTATCCTCTTATAAAGAGAAATCGTTTTATCCTCTTACAAATTCCTTGGCCAAATTACTTGTGATTCAATAAGGAATTATTTGAGTGCTCAAATTGTTCAATCTATCTCTTTCAGGAGAGATTTCTTCTTCTCTTCTTCTTCATTTTGAAAAGGGATTAAGAGACCGAGGGTCTCTTGTTGTGAAAGAATTCTAAACACAAAGGAAGGGTTGTCCTTGTGTGTTTAGAACTTGTAAAAGGAATTTACAAGATAGTGGAACTCTCAAGCGGGTTGCTTGGGGACTGGACGTAGGCATAAGGGTGTGGCCGAACCAGTATAAATCTGAGTTTGCATTTTCTCTTCCCTTCCTTTATTTATTATTGTTTTATATTCATATTCAAATTGTTCTATTTGAATCAATATTTAAGAAATTCATTATTAAGGGAATTTATAACTTGAATAGAAAGTTAAATAGAATTTTTAATTGGGGAAATAAGTTGTAATATCTTAATTCAACCCCCCCTTCTTAAGATATCTGAGGCCACTTGTCCAACACTATCCAAATGGAATCTAGCTTCCATAGGTTATCTTAAAAAAAGAAAAAACAAATAAAATTTATTTTTTTGCTATCCAAATTTGTCTTTCTTGTTTGAGGGTTTCTATAGAAGGGGATATTTTGGGGAGGTGCATCTCCACCTCTCAAACTCAAATATGAGCTTAGATCCACTCTCACACCCACACTTGGTGTACCAACAACCATTTCTTCAATGGATCCATATAAATTTGTAATTCAAGCATTGGAAGCCCTTACCTTGGCAGAGTCTATTTCTATGACCCTCCTGGAACTCCTCCCCACTATGGTCCTCACTACCCAACATTTAGCATGCCTTCATCTTAAACTACCGCGTCACCATTGTGGGCTTAGGCACCTTCAACTCCATCTTTGCCAATGTCAACCTTGAGTTCCAAGGCCCCTCCTCCACTACGTCATTCACGTTGAACAATTCCTTATCACCAACCTCTCCTTCAATGTTGAGCCTTGGCTCCTTGCCCCTGCTGTCTGATGAGCTTTGGTGTAGTGAGTAGACATATTAGATCTAGTCTTCTAATGGTGGTTAGCAATAGAATTTTTAGTGAGCAAAACAACAATTGCCTCTATGGAATGCAGTGTCATGTGGAGATCGAAGTTGCGTTCATCAAAAGTCTTGAAGAAGAATTCTAATTTTTGGGAATGATTGTTTTAGATGGATTTGGTTTTGAAATTGGTTCGTCTATGATGAATATTTCCATGGTGATTGATTTTCTGTTTTTCTTTGAGATTAAACATGGATTTCTATTTTTCTGTGTGACAATTCAATGTGATAGACAAAAAGTGCTATGCATCTTGCAAATCATCATGTTTACCATGAGATGACGAAGCATATTGATGTTAGGCTTCACTTCATAAAAGACGTGGTTGAATTTGAAGAAGTTAAGATTGTGAAGATTGCATCTGAAGACAATCTTGCTTATTTGTTCACAAAATCTCTACCAAGGTCGAAGTTCAAGCATTGCTTGGACTTGATTAATTTATCTTGAATCATAGTTTTAGAAGTGGGAGAGAAGCACTATGGTGGAAGGAATCGTCAGTTTTAGATTTGGAGTCAAGGTGGAGAATTGTTGCATGTGACTCAAAATATGTTGTTCAATCTAATGGATGTTCGGTCAAATGAGGACGTCTGTTGAGATCAAATTAAGGATATTCTAATGCTTAATCATATGGAACAGTTTGTTTCATCAATCTAATACACACTAGACTATTGAGTGTTTTCTGTTAGGCTTATGTTGTTGAGTCTTAGTGACTTAGGGCCTATAAATAGATGTCTTGGGATCTTTGTGTAAGTGTAACTAACTATCATCAGAAGTGTGAGAGGTATTAAGATTGTTGAGAAACATAAAAGAGGAAACACTAGGTACGTAGGGAAGAGAGAGAAACAGAGTGTGAGGCTTAGGTTCATGCAGAGTGTTCTTCTTGAATTCAAGGGGGCAGAACTAAGAAGGTTCTTTGTTGTATCTCATTGATTCTATTTCATAGTGGACCTTCTCCTTTCGATGGATGTAGGCCATATTGGATGAACCACATTATTGCATTATGTTCTCGTTATACGTTCTTGCTTTTGAATTTTGCTTTTTCTTCCTTGTTGCATGTTTTGGGTTTATTGGTTTTGGTTTAGTTTTGTGCTTTCTTGGTAGTTTCTAATTCTTTCTTCTGATTGGTATTAAAACCAACAAATATCATGATACCTTAAAAGATTCTAGTAAAATAAACAAAATATATTTAAAAACTTTAAAATAAATCATCCTTGAATATCTTGACCCAATTGAATGTGATAGAAGGTATATAACTTAACACTTGACATAGATGCCAAACAAATTACACTTTCTCGCTTGAATACTTCTAGGTTAGGTCTCCTAAACCCTATGTACGATCTAGCAACAAGAACAAATTTGATATATAACCGATCAAGATCCTAAGCTTCTTTTGGATAAAGGTTAATCACCTTGATGTGAAAGTCACTAACATGCACATACAACATCAATATACAAATACTAGTAAAGGGGCAATAACAAGCCAATCTGAAAATCAAACTGAACATTGACCATCAGTGGTGGATCCATAAATTTTCTTTGGTGAGGGCCAAAAAATAATTTATAATATTTTTACAAACAAAAAATATTATAAATTTTTACAAAAGACAATTTCATGACAAACAAAAAACTTAAATACCTAAACTTCTTCAAAATTAAATTTTTTCTTTATTCATATTAATATTAGGTATTAGAGAAATTTGGAATGGTTAAAATTAAAAAGATAAAGTGAATAAATTCATAAGTAAGTTATTTTTATGTGAATAAAATTAGCACTAATTTATTTTTCTGTCGATAAAATTAGTACTAAATTATTTTTTTCTTTTACTTAATATGCCAAGTAATTAATGTTTACATTTATTTTTTAAAATAATTATTTTATGGGGGTAACACTTATTTTTTTATGGGGACAAAAAATTAATTAATTTCCATATTAAGTAAATAAAAGGTTGCTTTTTCTTTACATGTTGGCTCCTAGAATGCCTTTTTTGTCGAAGTTATGGCACTGATAACAACTATAGCAATTGCTCATGAAAAAGGTTGGAGGAAGTTTTGGGTTGAAACAAATTCCTCTTTGCTTGAATTGTATTCATCTTACTTTGCTTGGTCACATATTCCATGACAAAAATACTTGTGTTGGTAGACTAGTCGCTCACGACACATCTAATCTCTCTTTTGTTGGTGGGATTTCATTCCCCACTTTATTGCTGATTACAGGTTTAGGTTGCTTAATTGTTGTTTGTTTGTTTGTCTCTTTCTTGGATTTGGGTCCCCCCAGGTGTCTGTAATCTTCTTTATTAATGGATATTAGAGGGTGATTGTCTTTGGCCTTTAGGATGGGTCAGAAGTAGTATTGCCCCTCTCTTTTGCTTAAAAAATTATAAAAAAAAAATATTTTGTGCTATCCCCTTTGTAGGTTTGTTGGTATTTGTCATCCCCTAGACAACATGCGGAATTACTATAAAGAACATGCACAACTTTAAAGATATTTTGTCATATGTAAATCTATTAATTAATTCATTCTCACTTATTTTATTTTGTATTAATTTTAAATTAAATTTGTGCATGATATTTAAGACTTGAATATTTGTTGGATTGTACAAATATGTCACTTTTTCATTTTTAGTGATAGCTTCTACTAGGCATGACTTTC
Organism: Glycine max; assembly: GCF_000004515.6. NCBI lineage: Eukaryota > Viridiplantae > Streptophyta > Magnoliopsida > Fabales > Fabaceae > Glycine > Glycine max. Next base: position 17,208,998 of record NC_016091.4, on the reverse strand, counting down.
ATAGGTCCTGCAGAATGGGGAAGTGATTTGAGCCGTATGATAAAAATGAAGGGCTAGATAGGTCAAGGTGCACCAAAGGTAGAAAGTAGAAGATAATTTTAAAAATAAAAATCCAAAAGTAAACTTCAAAAGACAGCCACTACTCTTTGATCGTGTTGTCTTCTCCTACCACCATCGAAGATGCCACCGCCATCTCACTTCTCTCTCGCACGCGGACTTGTCGTCACACTAGTAATGGCTTCTGTGGCACCATTGAATCCCACTGAACTACCCTCCTTGCTTTCTCTGACCCTTTCCTTCTCTTTTCCTTCTTCCTCCTCTTCCCCGGCATGATACGTCTCCAATTTGTTGTTGTTGAAATCACACAAGCAAATGCAAGAATAGAAAAAAAAAACATTTTTCGTTGTTTGGATTTTCATTTCAGAAATTCTAAATTTTCTGGTCGACTTTAGTGTTGGAAATTCTAAAGTTTTTTTTTTTTTTGCAATAAACTAGTTTGTAGGAATTAGGTTGTTTTTTCTATTTCTTCAAAAAAAAATCACTAGATATGCAAATAAATGGGAATGATCTGTTACTGCTAAATTAACTTCAATCATGATAGCAAAAAATATAAAACATTAATTACGACAAGTAAATATCATATCCTTAAATTATATTTAATGTTATCATTGATTTATACTTAAAATACCCCAAGTAAATATTGCATCTTTCTTTTGTTTCTTTTGCTGAGAGTGTGACACCCTCTACCCCTCACATATATACTAATAAGGAAAAAAAAATTCAAATATTAGTTAAAAGTATTTTTAAAACATTTTTTTTACAAGTCATTCAAAGGGGAAAAAGACTCACATTCATTTTCTTCTACATCATATTCAAACTTGTCCAAATAAATAATAAAGTATTCTCGACTCAAACAAGGTCGTCTAAGCTTCATACAATAAATATAGAACCTATATCTTAATGTCACATTCTATCAGAGCATTGTATTCTCGTGTCCTCTAGCATGAGGTTCTTCATAGTCATCCACCTATTCATCTGCTCCCCCGAACACAAGTTCAAGATCATCACAGGATCCAAACACAACAACACACAGGGAGTGAGTTATCAAATTCCTAGCTAATAGAGAAACAAGACAATTAAATATACATATTATATAAATGAGATACCACTTGCTTAAACATAGCTCACGTAACTTCACCACTTCGTCATTCAAAATTCACTTTTCAATCATCAATCATCAATCATCAATCACATTACACAAGAATCCCACACTTCGATCAAGATATAATAACACATCAATTAGCAAGCATATGCAACAGTTATGCTAAGGCTCAATCCTATATGCAATGTGGTACCATGTCAGTGAAAAACCACCTTGGGGCGCTTAGGAGTACATAACAAGACACACCACACCATGGGTTTGTCAGGTCACTCTCACTAAGAAAGATCATAGGGAGACCAGTCAGGGTCACGATGTTTTGCGAGAATGCTCCAATCATATGGGATCAGCATAGGCTTAAAGGAGCACTCAAACCCGGTGACCCCCAAGGCCTACACTCCGAAGAGTCCGTCAGGGCCTCTCCCTTCTGATTCAGGTCCAACCCCTAAAATCATTTTAGCACACAGACACTGCTCGTGAATTATACAATACCCATGACCTCACACTCGTGTGTTAAACACGTACAACATATTGCGCTACAATTTAACACTGGTTCATAAATAGGAAACCTACATTTTCTCTTTAACACTGCGCATTTACACTTTTCTCAAGATAACACTGGTCGGGTTATTGTACAATTCACAGTTTACAACACAAATAATGTCACATCAAGAGTTAATCACACACTTATTCACAACCAAAACTCATTCACAATTTCACATCTCATAATGTCACAATCCACCATCACATGTTTTCACGTATCTCACAATTCAACACATGTTCTACTTTACACTTTTACTCAATCTCAATAACAATATTATAATCTCAAGGCAACATATTATTCCATAATTCATCACATATTTCATTTATAAACACTACTCATGAATTATACAATACCACGACTTCACACTCATGTTTCAAACATGTTTAACACAATTGCACTACAATTTAACACTGGTTCCTAACTAGGAACCTACACTTTCTCTTTAACACTGCGCATAAACACTGGTCGGGTTATTGTATAATTCATAGCTCACAATATAATTAATGTAACATCAAGTGTTAAACTCATCCGCTTATTCACAATCGAATATCATGTCCACACTTTAACATCTCATAACATCACATCAATCATCTCATAACATTCCTAATGATATTCATAAGGTACAACACACACATGTTCATCAAATTTAACCATAATATTCTCAAACTTCCACACTTAATTATTTTTGGAATCATACTATAACACTCTACAATATTATTTACATAAATTATTAATATAAATAACTACCTCTATATATATAAGCTAACATACATCATATTGAATCACAAATATCAAAGTAAGATTTTAATGCACAAATTATAAATAATTATATGAACACTTTGGTCAATTTCAATTATGATATTAATTTTTTAAATTATATATAAAAACCTAAAAAAAGCAAGAAAAAGAGAAAATACAAAATCAATATCTCTCTCTAAATTTTTCCTTACTTTATTTCATCAATTCATATTAATTAGAAAAATGCTCGATTTATAGGGTTCACAATCAATACAATAGCATATCAATTTCACAACAATTGGTCTGTCAAACATATATAATTCACTGTAATAATTATAAGGAATTGCAAAAACACCCCCCCAAAACTCATTCCAATTGATATCTCTAAGGATCCCTACACATGTTCTCACTAATCCCCAATTGTAAATAACTCATCCCTTACCTCTAAGCGGACTCACGTGTCTTCCCACCGTCATCTCTAACGGTTCCTTAAGATTCCTCCGACTGCTCCGATAGAGTTCCCAAACGTTAGAAAAATGGAGAAAGGATTAAAGCCTCCATTCGGACTATCTTCATGCGATTCTTTTTCCTCCCTCCACAAAAAATATCTTGCAAATCCCAACGGTCAAAGCGTGCGCAACTGAATTTCGAACAACATATCCAAAGTTTACGACAATCCAACGGTTAACGAAACCGGGATCATAGTTTTACCAAGACAGCTCTGGGTTTCTGCGGGAAAGAAAAATGCTACAACGCGAGGGGTATTTCTCTTAGCTCAAACGTGATATAAATATTCTCAACGGTGAGAATGCTCAGAAATGGGTTGCGAACATGCTGTTTAAATTTCACGACGATCCAACGGTAAATGAGTGCGAGATCATCATTTTTCTGAGACATGTTTGATAGCCTGCGGGAAAAAGAGAGGGTTTTGGGAGAGAAAGAGAGAAAAAACGAAATTGGTAGACAGAGGCTGAGAAGTCGGTCTTAAAACTGACCTAGCATGTCGCTATTTATAACTAGGGGTATTCACGACCTATTATTTATTTTATTTATTTATTTTTATTATTTTATAAAAAAAGAAACTCTATTTTATTCTCCATCAAATGAATAATAAAATACCCTTCTTATTTTCTCTCAAACCATTATTTTATAATAACTATTTTTCTTTATTTATTTAATTATAAAACATCATTATTCTCTAAAATTTTATATACAAAAAAAAAATGGGATGTTACATAGAGCACCCTTAGTTTTCCTTTTTTATTTATTATGAGAGGTCAAGCTTAAAAGAGGTACTTTCATATATGTCTTTTTGCAACCTCTCTTCCTCTTTCACACAATGAGATATAAACTCATTAATGAACCATTTGTCCTTCCAAGTGTTATAGCTCACTTTGAATTGCCCAAAGTGTGCAGAAGTGAGATCAAAACTAAATGCATGAGCAGGTCTTTACCAGGCTCTAGCTTAATTGCTTTTAGTTTTGATGTCAAGTAAGACATTTTCATTATCTACTCCCTTATATAACTTCCCCCCCCCCCCCCCTTCTTTTTTTTAACAAAAAAAAATTAACAAATAAAAAAAAACAAAAACTGCATGTGCAAAAAACTTCCTTATATATATTATGAACAATAGCCATGAAGAGAAGTCGTTCATAAATCCAAATAACGATGCCAAAAAAACAAAATACACTCAAATTTAAATCAAATATCCAATTTACCAACAATTAATATGTGTTGTTCCTAAAAAAATTGGGTTCATATAAACAAAGCAATCCAGGTATAATTAGACTCAAATAACTTTAAATTCCAATAATCTAACTGTAATGACGGATCTGATACCACTTGTAGGAATTTTAGGGGATCCTTATAAAATACCAATATAACAACTAGGAACAAATTATGTTAGATTATCAAGAAGATTTTTAGGAATACCTGGATCTATAATGATTGATCAAACAAACATAGCGAAATCTAAATCCGTAGGTGATTTTTGATCTATGTACTCTTCTTAAGATCTATTACGGAACGGATAACCGGCTAACAGCGTAACCGGTGGCTTCATGGTTCTTCCTCAATCGAGCCTCTTTATTCCTTAATAGCACTTTCGTAACTCTTCGGATGGAGAGAAGAGAAACTATATGTGACGGTTCGATATATTGGGGACAATAGCCTTCTTATAGTGTGTTAACCTAATAGGGTTCCCATTATCTCCTAATGGGCCAACAGTGACATCTTCTCATTTCAGTCCATATCATCTGATTTAGTTGTCTAACAGGCTCACTTAATTTGATCACATAAAATAAAACTCACTAATGATAAATACCTAATATAATTGTTTTACGGTAAACTGATTGGCACGATATATTGTCAAAGTAATCCCTATTGTGAAAATTGATTTGATTAAAATTACATAGATTTTTGTATAAGATTATTTATGCGAATTGTGTTCGACCCAAAGGAAGACACAACTTGACCAAATAATATTTTGTACGTGTGATGATAAATGTGTGACAGTTATAAGGGGTTTTCATGTGAATAATAGTCGGTCCAAAGAAATGTTATTATTTGACAAAATTTATTATCAATATTTGATCATTGCATTGAAAGTACCAATTACAAATTAATTTCTCTAAGAATTAATATTGTGTTAGGTATCTTGTGATGGGTCTGTTACGCAACATATTTGCATGTTCTGTTATGTATATTTTTATATAACTAAATTATATGTGAAAGTTGTGTAATTTTAAGACCTTCGATTTATTATATTAAATTGTCTTATATTTTTTTGTTAAATTCATTGAAACAAGATGTTTCTAAAGTAACCTCTGTTGCGTAAGTTGATTTGATTGAATTTACATGGATGTTACATGGAATTATTCATGCGAATTGTGCTCGGCCCAAAGGAAGACACAATTTGGCAGAATAATTACAAGCTTGCGATGGTAAACATGTGATGATTGTAAATAGTGTGATTTTTCATGTGAATAATGAAATGTCTAAAGACAATCATTATTTGACTGGAATAATCATCATATAAGTTTTCCATGTCAGCAATGAAGTGTCTAAAGACAACCTTTGTTTGACTGGACTTATTGCCCATGTTTGATCAATGTGTTGAGAGTACCACTTTTAGTTAGTATTTTTCAATCCAAAGATTGAGAATTAATGGTTCGGTAGGCATCTTGTTTAGGTCTTGAAATGTACCATAAAGATTATTTGTGCATTGTATGTTTATTGTTCTCTTCTTTAATTGTTGTTGTTGTTACTACTATTGTTTAAATTACTCATATTATTTAAATCCCAAAGTTGCATGTATAAAATTTAGAGTTTGAGGGGAGTCAATTGAGAGTTGAAGATATTGCACAATTTATTTTTTTTCTAGAGGAGAAACAAGAGAACAAGACAAGGAATTTCCTTTTTGCTTTTGTAGGATGAAGCATATAAAAAAAAGTCCCATTTACACTATTTAGTGTGCGAAAATGGTAAACTTCTCATTTTTTGTTTGTTTTAAAGTTAATTTAGTTTTGTACCGAAGGACCTTAGTGGGTAGATTTTGGTTCTACTACTCACAAAAGGATGTCTACTCGATGCTACCTATGGAGTCATCTATCAAGTGATAATGAAAGATTCTTCTATGTGGGCGATGACATAAAGTTATAGTGGAAGCTATGAGAACTTTTATGTTGCTTTAAAAGACTCAATTTCATTTGAATTTGGTTGAGACATATATTGAGCTATTTATTAAACAAAATTTTATTTCTAATTTGGACAAATTCAGTTATTTTTGTTCAATTAGAAATAATAAAGTTAGTCTCTCTTGTGATTCAAATGTTGCAAGTTATGAGTTCTTTTATGGTTATTTGAGTGTTCCTATTGCAAAAATTTTGGGTGGTACAAAACATAAAATTAAATGAGAATTTCGTTACTTTATAACATAAGCGCTTAAGTCATATCTCTTAATAGAGAATTTGGATGCTTGTGTTATAAGAAATTTTGGATCGTTTATATTGGTTGGACCTTATACTCTACATTGAGTATATAAAGGGAAAATAAACAAACTAAATGAAATTTAGGTGCTGAAAGAAATAAGGATGTCTTAGAACTAATACATACATATATTAGTGTTCTATTCCTTATGGATTCATGGATGTGAATGTATATGTATGAAGGTTTGGATGATGCCAAAGACAAAAGCCACACAAGTTTACTTCAAGTTGAAATCAAGATCAAGAGAAAAGATACGCCTTAGTCTATTTTGTTAAAAGAATCTCTTAATGATTAAAAAAGGTTTGGCCACAAAACATAATTTTAAATTAATTATGAAAAGTTTTTTTTTAATATTTTAGCTTCTCTGAAAAAGGAATTTTTCCTCTGGTAATCGATTACCAGGAGCTGTAATCGATTACCAGAAGCCAAATTATTTTAAACAACTTTTCAAGAAGTTTGAAATTTGAATTTTAAAAGCTGTAATCGATTACCATTTGTATGTAATCAATTACCATTAATGGAACACCTGAAATTCAAATGAAAAGTCATGACCCCTCATTTTGTAACTGTGTAATCGATTATCAAAGATCTGTAATCGATTACTAGTGAGGAAATTTTTAAAATTGCTCTGAAAAGTCACATCCCTTCATGAGTTTTTGAAAAGCCACCAAGGGCCTATTTATATGTGACTTGTCTAGGAAAATCTTCAGAGTTTTTCAGAACCTCATTGTCTTATTCTCTCAAAAATAAACCTTTGGCCAAACACTTGCAAATCAATTAAGGATTCTTCTAAGATCTTCAATTTGTATCATTCTTTTCTAAAAGAGAGAAAAACTTTTGTACTTCAAAAAGAAAATTGTTGTTGTGATCAAGAGGTTGTGTGTCTCTTGATTTGTTAGATTTTCTGAACACAAGGGAAAGGGATCCCAAGGTGGTTCAGAAGTTGTAAAAGAATTTTACAAGGATAGTGGAAATCTCAAGTAGGTTGCTTGAGGACTAGACGTAGGCACAGGAAATGACTGAATCAGGATAAACCGAGTTTGCAATTCTCTCTTCCCTTATATGATTTATATTATTGCAATTAATTTTATCTTGCGCATTTAAAGAACATCAATTAAATTGTTTGTTGCTCCTTCTTCTGCATGTTAAATATGTCATATAGTATTAAAAAGGGAATTAAAGTTTGTTAGTGAGAAAATTTTGAAACTTAATTCACCCTCCTCTTAAGTTATTGAGGCCAGTTGTCCAACAAGTGGCATCTGAGCTTGATTATTGTTTAAAATTTAGAAACTTCAAGAATAGTTATGGTCTCATCAAACTTTCTATTTCCTGAAGGAAACTATATTAATAGGCCTCCTATATTTAATGGTGTGGGTTACCATTACTGGGAAACCCATATGCAAATCTTCATAGAGGCTATAGATTTAAACATCTGGGAAGCCATTGAAATCGGTCCTTACATCCTTACTATGGTAGTAGGAAATGCAACTATAGAAAAACCCAGGGAACAATGGGATGAAGAAGAAAGAAGAAGGGTACAATATAACTTAAAGGCCAAAAACATAAGTCATAAATATGATTATATAGGATTCTTTGAAGAAAAGTTGGTACATTGATAGCGGATGCTCTAAACACATGACGGGAGATGCATCAAAGTTTACTCATATTTCTCCCAAGAATAGTGGACATGTGACTTATGGCGACAACAATAAAGGTAGAATTCTTGGAGTCGGAAATATAGGTACGAATCCATCTACCTCCATTGAAAATGTTCTACTTGTTGATGGTCTTAAGCATAGTCTACTAAGTGTTAGTCAATTATGTGATAAAGGCTTTCTAGTATCATTTGACTCTCATAATTGTGATATTGAAAATAAAGATGATAAAAATATAAAACATATAGGCTATAGAACAAATAATGTATACATGATAAATTTAGATAAAACATCAAATCATGCTCAATGTTTTCTTAGTAAAGATAATGATTCTTGGTTATGGCATAGAATAATTGCTCATATAAACATGGAACATTTAAATAATACAATTTCTAAGGATTTAGTAATTGGTTTACCAAAACTTAAATTTCAAAAAGATAGATTATGTGATGCATGTCAAAAAGGAAAAAAAAGTAAGGGTTTCCTTCAAATCAAAGAATATTGTTTCTACAACTCAACCCTTACAACTATTGCATATGGATCTTTTTGGTCCCTCTAAACTATGAGTTTTTAAGGAAATTACTATGCTCTTGTTATAGTTGATGATTATTTAAGATTCACATGGACATCTTTTCTCACTCATAAAAGAGATGTTTTTCATGTTTTTAAGAAACTTGCTAAAATTATTCTAAATAAGAAAAATCTCAATATTACATCTATTAGGAGTGATCATGGAGGAGAATTTGAAAATAAGGATTTTGAATCATTTTGTGATGAAAATGGCATTGAATACAATTTTTCTACACCTAGAACCCCTCAACAAAATGGAGTAGTTGAGAAGAAAAATAGATCTTTAGAAGAAATAGTCAGAACTTTGCTTAGTGATACAAACCTTCCTAAATATTTCTGGGCTGAAGCTGTAAATACTGCTTGCTATATAATGAATAAAACTTTAATTAGACCAATCTTGAAAAAAACTCCATACGAATTGTATAATGGAAGAAAACCAAACATTTCTCATCTTCATGTGTTTGGATGTAAGTGTTTTGTGCTAAACAATGGGAAAGACAACTTAGGAAAGTCCGATGCAAAATCTGATGAAGGTATATTTCTTGGTTATTCCTTGAATAGTAAAGCATTTAGAATTTATAACAAAAGAACTATGATTATTGAAGAATCTATCCATGTTGCCTTTAATGAAACAAACCCTATAAGGCCAAGAAAGGAAACTCTTGATGATATTACAGATTCTTTAGAAGACATGCATATTCATGAGGAAAAGCACAAAGGCAAAGGAAATGGAAATGATGAAGACTTTCAAATTGATGAAACTAAAATAAGTATAGATCTTCCAAGTGAGTGGAGAACTTCAAGATATCATCCTCTTGATAATATCATCGGTGACATATCAAAAGGGGTAACAACTAGACACTCTTTCAAAGATGCATGCAATAATATGACTTTTGTTTTTTTAATTGAACCTAGAAATTTAAAAGAATCCATAATTGATGAACACTAGATTATTGTTATGCAAGAAGAGTTAAATCAATTTGAATGAAATAAAGTTTGGGAATTAGTTGACAAACCTGATAATCATCCAGTTATAGGAACTAAATGAGTATTCAGAAACAAATTGGATGAACATGCAATAGTAATTAGAAATAAGGCTAGGCTAGTGGCCAAAGGATATAATCAAGAAGAAGGAATAGATTATGAGGAAACCTATGCTCCAGTAGCCAGATTAGAAGCCATTAGAATGTTATTGGCTTTGGCATCCATAATGAATTTTAAACTCTATCAAATGGATGTTAAAAGTGCCTTTTAAAATGGTTTCATCCAAGAAGAAGTATATATGGATCAACCTCCTGGTTTTGAAAACTCACAAAAGCTCAATCATGTTTTTAAATTGAAAAAAGCTCTATATGGTTTAAAACAAGCCCCTAGGACTTGGTATGAATGTCTGAGCAAATTTCTTTTAGAAAAGGGCTTTTCAAGAGGAAAGGTTGATACCACCCTTTTTATCAAAAGAAAATTGAATGATATTCTCTTAGTGCAAATATATGTTGATGATATAATCTTTGGATCAACTAATGATTCTCTTTGCAAAGAATTCTCTCAAGATATGCAAAATGAATTTGAAATGCCAATGATGGGTGAGTTAAATTTTTTCCTTGGACTGCAAATAAAGCAAACAAAGAATGAAATATTTATTAGCCAGTCAAAATATTGCAAAGAACTAATTAACAGGTTTGGGATTGAAAATGCTAAACACATGGCTACTCCTTTGAGTACTGCTTGCTATCGAAATAAAGATGAAACCAGTCAGTCAATAGACATAAAGAAATATAGAGGTATGATCAGATCTCTTCTCTATTTATCTGCAAGTAGACCTGATATAATGTTTAGTGTTTGTATGTGTGCAAGATATCAAGTAAATCCCAAAGAATCTCACCTTAGTGCCATTAAAAGAATAATGAGATACTTATTAGGCACTATAAATCTAGGATTATGGTATCCTAAGAATTCCTCTTATAACTTAATAGGATACTCTGATTCTGATTTTGCCGGATGCAAAACTGATAAAAAGAGCACTAGTGGAACATGTCATTTTATTGGTTCCGCTCTAGTATCATGCCATAGTAAAAAACAGAATAGTGTTGCCTTATCCATTGCTGAGGCGGAATATATTTCTGCTGGAAGTTGTTGTGCACAAATACTTTGGATGAAACAACAACTTTTTGACTATGGATTAATACTTGATCATATTCACATTCGGTGTGATAACATGAGTGCAATCAATCTATCTAAAAATCCTATTCTGCACTTTAGAACAAAGCATATTGAAATAAGGCATCATTTCTTGAGAGATCATGTTCAAAAAGGGGATTGTTTGTTAGAACTTATTGACACAAAGAATCAGTTAGCTGATATCTTTACAAAACCTCTCCCCAAAGAAAATTTCTTTGCTATTAGAAGAGAATTAGGACTCATAGACATAAAAAAGTTAGATTCATAGTCATTTTGATTGTTTATAATAAATTGTCTTTGATGGTTGTTAATCATGCTTGTTTATGATGATTGTTTCCTTTGATTAAGAAAAATGATTGTGTTTGATAGTTATCTTTCATGATTGATTAATTTTTTATGAGTGAAGTGCTTGTGTTTACTAATTATTGTTCATGATTATTTATGATGATTGTCTATTTTGATAATTTATGATAATTGTTCACGATGATTGTCTATTTTGATTATTTATACTAAATGTGTAGTTTTGTGGGTGACAAATAATTGATTTTCATGATTATTTCACTTGAAATACCATATTTTAGAGTTTGGTAATCGATTACCATAGAACAAGGCCCCTGTAATCGATTACAACCTATTGTAATCGATTACCATAAGGCTTTGGCAGTTACAAGATAAGCGTGTAATCAATTACCATGAGCTATAATTGATTACAGCTTGTCCCTGCCTATAAATTATGCTCTTTCTCTCTCCTTGCACAAAACTTTTTCTTCCTCTTTCTCCTTAACGGCACCCTCCATACCCAAATCTTCAAATCTTCATATCTTTCTCATTTCTTATCCAAATTACTTCAAACAAAGTGAAAATTTCATCTTTTTCAATTCTCTAAAAACCCCATAGAACAAAATCCGCAGAAACACTACCAAATGGCAGAACCCTCTAAGAAGAGAAAAGACTCAACCTCCACAACCAGCGCTGCAGGACAACGCCACCACGACACTTCTGGTGACCCACCAGCACCACCTAATCCTTCCCTTTCCTCCCCACGGTCTTTAACTCTATTTTCTTCCCACGAACAACGTCAAAGGTACTATTCCTTATTTTCAAATTGCATAATTCTTGATCCTAAATATCTCGACAAGAATTCTTTGAAGGGGAAACCTTTGATTCTTATCAAGTTTTTCAAAATTCGGAGTTAATTGATTTTATGTCTCTCAAACTGCCATTCTATCCTGAATTAGTTCGCATCTTTTATAATAATCTACAAATTAGGGATGATGTTATTTTCTCTGAGGTGCATAAAATTCCAATTGTGGTTGATCAATCTCTGTTTTATTCATTGACAAAACTGAGTAGTTAAGGTGTACCTTTTGAGGGCACTTTGGTTGATGATTGGAAGCATATCTATTCAACTCATGATGTACGTATAATGGTCTGTAATGAACATGCTGATATGACCGACAGATTGCTTGTTGGATCATTCACTTTTGAATGTCATATCATGCATTATATTCTGTGTCGTATTTTGCTTCCACATTCCACAAATCTTGCTCAGGCCTCTAAGGAAGATTTAATTCTACTATGGGCTCTTCAAACCGGTCGTCAAATTGACTGGGCCCATCTTGCCCGGTATCGTATGTATAAGACATTACAGGCCAATGCACCTCTTCCATATCCTCAACTTGTCACTCTTTTTCTCCATCATTTTAATGTCCCTTTAGATGATGAACCATTTGTTAAAGTCAACCGTTCTTTTGAGCATGGATACCGAAAGGGTGAGGATGGCCAATGGGTGCGGAAACAAGACCTTCCACCTCTGATTTCTGATGACCGCACACCCTCCCCACCGCCACAAAGGGATTCCTCGTCTTCACTGTTGCATGATGTTCTCACTGAACTTAGGGATCTTCAGGCATTTGTTGGTGATCGTTTCAATGCCATGGATTCACGAATTACGCGTCTTGAGAATGATATGAGCTTTATTCGTCGATGCTTTGATCCTCCAGCGGATCCATAAACGATTTTTTTAGTCCTAATTTATTTAGTATTTAATAATTTTCTTGATATTCCAAAATTTCTACATTGTGTTTGTTTTGGATATTTTGTGTTTGTTTTGGATATTTGGACTTAGTTATTTGTGTTTATTTTGGATATTTGGACTTGGTTATTTGGTGATTGCTTTGGATATTCCTCTTTGATATTTCAAGTCTTGCTATGTTTTGCACTTGGTTGACTCATTTGTGCATGCTTTATTCTAGTATTATCAACTTTTTGATGTTGCCAAAGGGAGAGAGAGACTTATGTAAGGTAAAGGGTATATCTTTTCTGAAAAATATTAAGCCATGATTTGCAAACTTAAGGGGGAGTGCTCGTCTCGCAAACAAAATATTTTTTGTCCATGCTTTCAGATAGTTGTCAGCATAAAAAAAGGAGAGAATGCAAATGTATATGTATGAAGGTTTTGATGATGCCAAAGAAAAAAGCCACACAAGTTTACTTCAAGTTCAAATCAAGATCAAGTAAACAAAAGATCAAGAGAAAAGATACGCCTTAGTCTATTTTTGTTAAAAGAATCTCTTAATGATTGAAAAGGTTTGGCCACAAAACATAATTTTAAATTAATTATGAATTTTGTTTTAATATTTTAACATTTCTGAAAAAGGAATTTTTCCTCTGGTAGTTGATTACCAGGAGTTGTAATCGATAACCAGAAGCCAAATTATTTTAAACATCTTTTCAGGAAGTTTGAAATTTGAATTTTAAAAGCTGTAATTGATTACCATTTGTATGTAATCAATTACCATTAACGGAACACCTGGAATTCAAATGAAAAGTCATGACCCCTCATTTTGTAACTGTGTAATCGATTACCAAATATCTGTAATCGATTACCAGTGAGAAAATTTTAAAAATTGCTCTGAAAAGTCACATCCCTTCATGAGTTTTTGAAAAGCCACCAAAGGCCTATAAATATGTGACTTGTCTAGGAAAATCTTCAGAGTTTTTCAGAACCTCATTGTCTTATTCTCTCAAAAACAAACCTTTGGTCAAACACTTGCAAATTAATTAAGGATTCTTCTAAGATCTTCATTTTGTATCATTCTTCTCTAAAAAAGAGAAAAACTTTTGTACTTCAAAAAGAAAATTGTTGTTGTGATCAAGAGGCTGTGTGTCTCTTGATTTGTGAGTTTTTCTGAACACAAGGGAAAGGGATCCCAGAGTGTTTTAGAAGTTGTAAAAGAATTTTAAGGATAGTGGAAATCTCAAGTGGGTTGTTTGAGGACTGGACGTAGGCACAGGAAGTGGCTGAACCAGTATAAATCGAGTTTGCAATTCTCTCTTCCCTTTTCTGATTTATATTATTGCAATTAATTTTGTCTTGTGTATTTAAAGAACATCGATTAAATTATTTGTTGCTCCTTCTTCTGCATATTAAATTTTTCATATAGTATTTAAAAAGAGAATTAAAGTTTGTTAGTGGGAAAATTTTGAAACTTAATTCACCCGCCTTTTAAGTTATTGAGGCCACTTGTCCAACAATGGAATGAACCAATGTATTTTATTATGTTTATAGATGATTCCTCTTTATTTAAAGCTCTCGCATGTATAAGTTTTACAATCTCACTTTAGGATCATGTTTGAGACGAGAATGCAAGACTCCTTAAGGAAATTGAGTTTAGAGGGGAAGGAAACTTAATGAGTGTTGTCTTTAAACAATAGTCTGTTATCGACAATAGATAAGTCTTTGTACTTACCATTGTTCAAAAAATGGATATGGTAATTAAATAATGATGTTACTCCTAACATTATTAAAAGACAAGACAACACTAAGATTCCCTCTCAAGCACCACCTAAAGTTCAAACTCAATAACATCAAGAAGTGTCATTAAGAAGATCCACTAGAGAAAGGAAAAATATAATTTGATATGATTTTTTCATATTTATTTAAGAACATGAATATGACATTAGGTTAACTGAGAAGGTCTAGTTGACCTTAGTCAAGTCATGTTGTGCTCTAAATCTCAAGTGGATTGATGTCATAAATGATGTAATAAAATCGATGATTGAACATGACATTTGGGATATCGTCAAATTGTCTGAAAGTGTTAAACCCATAAGTTGTAGATAAATATTTATAGTCGAAAGGAATTCAATGGGTAATATTGACATATATAAAGTTTGTCTTGTCACCAAAAGTTTTACAAGAAGGAAGACATTGATCACAAAAAGATTTTCTCTCTGATTTCTTAGAAATACTTTCTTAGGACTATAATGACACTGTAGATCATTTTGATATTTTTTTTGTATAGATGGATGTAAAGATTACATTTCTAAATGAAAACATTGATGAAACAATTTATACAATGCAACCAAAAAACCTTGTTTAAGATGATCTAAAGTCTATGGTATGCAAACTAAAGAAATTCATTTATGCTTTTAAACAAGTCTTTCGTCTATGGTATTACAAAATTCATCAAGGTTATCTCTTATGGTGTTGAGGTAAATTTCGTTGATGATTGTGTGTGCTAAAAGTTTAGTGAGAGTAAATTTATTATTTTGGTATTATATGTTGATGACATCCTACTATCATCATACGACTTATTGTTGCAAAACAATTATATTACAATTTATCATGTATAGTTAAGTTTTTTTTTATTGTCTTGAAATAAATTTTTGTGGGAGCCCTGAGGTGATATATAAGTAATCTTGGTATGCAACACTAGAAAGTAGTAAAGCACGTTATGCATTAATTGAAGAGAACAAGAAACTACATGTTTTCATATCGAAAGTCTAGAAGTTTAGAGATCATTGGGTATTATGACTTCGATTTTTTCGGAATGTCTTAATAGCAATCATTCTACATAAGTATCCATATTTAACCGTATTGGTGGAGTTAATATTTTTCTATGATACATCATACTAGAATTTATGATTGCTAAATTATTGTAACTGGCTTGCCTGTTGTCGCCAACATTAAGTAGTCATTAGGTGTTTATTGGGAGAATATCTTAGCGGTATTATTGTGACACCCTCTACCCCTCACATATATATTAATAAAGGAATAAAAATTCAAATATTAATTAAAAGTATTTTTAAAACATTTTTAAATACAAGCTTTTCAAATGGGTAAAAGGCTCACATTCACTTTCTTCTACATCATATTCAAACTTGTCCAAATAAATAATAAAGTCATCTAGACACAAAGAAGGTCATCTAAGTTTCATACAATTAATATAGAACCTATATCCTAATGCCACATCCTATCAGAGCGTGGTGTCCCCGTGTCCTCTAGCATGAGGTTCTTCATAGTCATCCACCTATTCATCTGCTCCCCCGAACACAAAGTTCAAGATCATCACAGGATTCAAACACAAACAACAAACCGAGAGTGAGTTATCACATTTCTAACTACTAGAGAGAAACAACACAACATATAGTAGCCAAATACAATTTACTTAGCATATCTCACATTATTTCATCACTTTGTCATTCATCAATCACACTTTTCATCCATCAATCACACCTTTCAATCATCAATCACAATACACAGGAATCACACACTCCGATCAAGACATAATAACACATCAATTTCATAATAGACAATTAGCAAGCGTATGCAACAGTTATGCTAAGACTCAAGCCTATATGCAATGTGGTACCATGTCAGTGAAAAACCTCGTCGGGCGCCTAGGAGTACATGACAAGACAAACCACACAATAGTAAGTCAAGTCACTCTCACTAGGTAATATCACAGGGAGACCAGTCAGGGTCACAGTGTTTTGCGAGAATGCTCCAACCATATGGGATCAACATAGGCTTAAAGGAGCACTCAAACCGTGTGACCCCCAAGGCCTACACTCCGAAGAATCCGTCAGGGCCTCTCCCTCCTGATTCAGGTCCAACCCAGAAAATATTTTAGCACACAGACTCTATCTATGAACTGTACAAAACACACGACTCCTCAATTGTTCTCAAAATAATTTTAACTCGTCGCCCTTTAAGGGTCTTATCATTTACTCGTCGCCCTTAAAGGGACTTAACATTAACTCGTCGCCCAAAAAGGGACTTAGCATCAACTCGTCGCCCTAAAAGGGACTTGGCATTAACTCGTCGCCCTTGAATGGACTTATGATCGTGTGATTGTACAATTCATAGTTCACAACTCAATGCACACAACACCTTAATGCACATATATATCTCAATCATATACATACTCAATTTATGACATACACTTAATCCCAATCACAATGGTATAATCTCAATTTAACATGTTATCACACCTCATGAATCACATACACTTTACCTATGAACTATGCAATACACATATTTACTCAATTGTTTTCAAAATCATTTTAACTCGTCGGGTTCCCATAGTGGATCCCATCACAATACTCGTCGCCCTTAAAGGGTCTTACAATTGTGTGATTGCATAGTTCATAGTTCACAACTCAATACACACATCTCATCTCAATACACATGTATTTCATCATCCGTCACATGTTCAATTTATCACATACTCATAGTTTGAATATCATTTCATAACCTCAACACAACAATTTATACAAAAGATTTTATCACAACATGGGATGTAAAACCTCTAAAATAGTTTCTCACAATTGTATCAAAATCAATTAATCAAAATCATGGGTTAAACACAAAGACATCAAGAGCACTCAAGTTTATCAATCAATTCTCATCAGGACATCAATTGGTACATAGAACACAATAATATTGTATTCATAATCATAAAGAAAAATTATAATTCAATAAACATCCCAAAATAAACCCAAATTTAGTTCTCTAAGGATCCCTAGACATGTTCTCACTAACCCCCAATTGTGAATAACTCATCTCTTACCTCTAAGCGGACTCACGTGTCTTCTGACAACAATAGAGGCATCTCTAGCGGTTCCCTGGGATTCCTCCAGTTTTTCCTCCGACTGCTCCGATAGAATTCTCGAACGTCAGAGAGACGGAGAAGAGATTGAAGCCACCACTTGTACTGTCTTCATGCGATTCCTTTTTCTCCCTCCACATATATTATCTCGAAAATCCCAAAGTTGAAAGTGTGCACAATTGAATTTAGAACAACATATCCAAATTTCATGAAAATCTAACGGTTAACGAAACAAGGATCGTAATTTTATTGAGACCATTCTGGATTTCTGCGGGAAAAGAGAAGGCTACGGTGCGAAGGGTATTTCTCTTAGCTCTGACATGTTTTTGCAATTCCCAACGGTGAGAATGCTCGAAATTGGGTTTCGAACGCGATACTCAAATTTCATGACGATCCAACGGTGAATGAGTCCGAGATCATCGTTTTTCTGAGACAGGTTTTGTGGGCTGCGAGAAAAAGAAAGGGTTTTAGAGAGAAGAAGAAAGAAAACGAAAATGAGGGAAAGAAGAGGCAATATCAGTGTGACAACTAAAAACAAACTTTATTTTATTCTCTATCAAACAAATAAATAAAATATCTTTTTTATTTTCTCTCAAATCATTATTTTAATTAATAATTATATCTCTTTATTTATTTAT
The DNA here is from genome assembly GCF_000004515.6 of Glycine max. Classification (NCBI taxonomy): domain Eukaryota; kingdom Viridiplantae; phylum Streptophyta; class Magnoliopsida; order Fabales; family Fabaceae; genus Glycine; species Glycine max. The sequence continues at coordinate 17,190,633 of NC_016091.4, read as the reverse complement.
TTATAAAATCTCATCATCATTTTTTTAAAAACTCTATTTATTTATAAATAACAATCCTTTTTAATCTAGTTGACGAAAATTGGGATGTTACAATTATTAAGGATTCAACCAAGTAAAAGTTTGTTGACATAAAGTATTTGGTTGTTAAATAAAGAATTCAAAAAATACAAATTTGTATAGAACATATAGGAACTCATTGCATGCTAGCTGATCCACTTACTAAAGGTATGACACTTAAAGTTTTTCACGAGCACACTGCTCATATGGGTGTAATTCATGATATACTTTAGTTTAGTGGGAGTCTTACTTATGTTTTATATTTTATAATTTACAAACATTTTGTTGTTTGGATTTTCTGCAGAAATAAAGTTGAAGTTCATCATTTCATTATTAGTTTGTTTTGTTTGCAATATTTATGTTGTATTTGGATAGATTTCTATAAAGAATAAAGTTTGGACCAGTTGGAAATATGGATGACTAAGATCACAGTGCATATAATTTCTATGCTGCTTATCCATATTGACCTATGTCATTGAGTGTACTGGCATGGTGGTCATTGGGGTATAGTTACATTTATTGTAGTGACGAAAGTCACAATGATTCTATTATTGATACATGAGATGAACTAGGTTGTTAAGGTAAAGGTAAATAGCATACTGATGCGCGCTTAAAATTTTTTAATATAATTGTTACAATATGTAGGCTAAGTGGGAGATTGTTGGAATTTTCTATTCTAATAATTAATGTGGGCTAATATTATAAAACAATTATATTAGCTATTTATCATTAGTGAAATTTATTTTATGTGATTAAATTAAGTGAGTCCATTAGAAAACTAAATCAGATGATATGGACTTAAATGAGCAGATGTCACTCGTAGGCGCCCATTAAGGGATAGTGAGAACCCTATTAAGTTAACACACTATAAGAAGACTATGGTCCCCAATATATCGAACCGTCACATATAGTTTCTCTTCTCCCCCATTTAAAGGGTTACGAAGGTCCTATTAAGGAATAAAGAGGTTTCGGTTGAGGAAGAACCATGAAGCCACTGGTTACACCGTTAGTCGGTTATCCGTTCCATAAAAGATCTTAAGAAGAGTACATAAATCAGAAATCACCTACGGATTCAGATTCTGCTATGTTTGTTTGATCAATGATTATGAATTCAGGTATTTCTAAAACTCTTTTTGATAATCTAACGTAATGTGTTCCTGGTGGATATATTGATATTTTATAAGGACCCCTGGAATTTCAACATTTAATTCATAGGTTCAAGTGCGGGGAAAATTTTGGGGTTTTGAGGGAAGGGAAACTGGCACAGTTGCAAAGTGGCTCGACATATCCCTGACGATGTAGGAGTTATTGATGCGATTGTGGTGGCAAACTGTCTACTTCATGCTTACCGATGTGGATGAACATGGTGGCTCTCATTCTCGTAAGTGTACCTCCAATTTCTTGGGTTATTGGTTTATTGGTTGCATGTTAGAATCAAAGTCAAAATCCCCTAATAAATCAAAACGAGATGTCGCGGTGGAGATCTTGTTCGCGGGGAGGAAGATGATGAACGGGATACTCGCGGCTGCACAGTAGCCAGAGAGCACGGCAAAGGTAGTGACCATGGTTGGGGAGGTGCGGTGTCTTAGAGAAGAAAAGGAAAAAAAGAAAGAAAGAAAAAAATACTTTTTAAATTTGATCCCGTGTAAACAGTCCCATAATAATCTCAAAAAAGCATCATGTCTAACGGTTTGTTTTTGTTTCTCATCATACAGGACCTATTCCTCTTACGCATACTAGTGGTGGTCATTGCATACTAGTGGTGGTCGATCATTTTTAATTTCTGTAAGTTATTTTTTTTAAATTTCGTTTTAGTAAAAAAAAAATTATTTTAATGCCTTGTAATTTTTTTTTTCATTTTTAGTTTTTGCACTGTTTATGTGAAACTATTGACATAACACTAGTTGGTTAATGTGATAGTGCCACATTACCCTCCATTTGGCACATAAACTAATTTTTAATGGAAGTAAACGATAATGACCAAAATTAGTAAAACAACAAAGAATTAAAATTTTAATAAATAAACTTATAGAAACCAATAATAAAAAATTATTAACTTAGAAGAATCAATTTGATGTTTAAGCCCGAACCATCCAATTTAAATTTACTGTAATCCAAAAATCACACAGTTAATGCAGTCGAATACAAAGGGCTGATAATGATATTTTACATTTATATATATTAAACGCAATTCAATATGAGTCATCGAATGAACATCAAATAACGCATTCTATAACTGCACCCACTACGATATTTGTTGACAACAGCAAATCCAGATTTAAGAAAGGGACTGCCGGTTAGAGCAGCCTTGCTGTTGTCGTTTCTCTAACCATAATTAGTGAAGGTATATAAACAATTGAGAAAAAAAATTATGCATTGATAGTACTTAAATTGTCATTTAATCATATGAAAGATAAATTTATTATTTTTTACAATAATCATATTAAAAATTATATTAATAATGAGTTATAATTAAATAAAAATATAAAATCATTTTACACGTCAACAAATAACATTTAAATTCTAAACAATTTGTAATTTGAATATCCAAATTACTAAAAGTAACTAACGAACCTAAATTGGCAAAGAAGCTGCTGCCAATAATTTTTTTTTTACAAATATTAATTATATGCCCTATTAATGAATAATAAAATGAATTTTATTATTAACTTAATTTAAGTATGTCCTGTAGATTAAACTTTAAAAAATTTCTCGCCTCTCTAAATTTGTGCAAAACATTCTACTCTTAATTATGTTTTTTATACTTGATTTGTTTTATAGAAAAAATAAGTTGAGTATATATTTAATTATAAAATATTATGTGTAATAAATTTATTGACTTATATAATAATTGTTTTAAAAATCACAAAACAGTAATTCTAAATTAATTGATCATATAATTCTTTTTATCACAATATATAATCATTAATTTTTCATATAAGCATACGATTAATTATTTAACATGATTGTAATTCCATACGGATACAATTCCACCTAAATACTACAAAATCTTAAGTCAAATGATTATAATTCCATTTCTCAAAGCTCTTCCCAGTCAAATCTGACACCCCAACAATGAACAATAAACCCTCTTAGCTGACTTTCTAGAAGACTTGAACATCACCGTTCTTCTCTCAAGAGAAAGAGTTTTCCTCCCAATTCCACAGATTAACACAATAGATTAGTACAAGTCAAAGACACCACAGAAGCAGTTTATTATCTTCAACTTTTTCTCTCCCACTTTAAAATACTTTTATTTTCAATATCTATTATTTTAAAATAACACGAATCATTATTCTTAATTAACTTTAGACTAAATATAGTATAAAGTATATTATTAATTTTACTGTGTTTCTAGATACACATGCTGTCGCCACCCATTACGACTTATTCATCACAAATCTTCTTCCTTGCAATTCCCTTTCATAGACTCATCATACCCTTCTTCTTCTTCCCTCTACAACGTCTTTGACCTTAAACCTCTCCCTCCCCAACACGCTATTCTTCTTCAAAAATTAATCTAACAACTCTTCTTATATACCCTTTTTTTCTTCTTTTCAGCTACCCTTCTCAAAGTGTTCATAATTATTAAACTGCTACATATACATATATTTGTTGCACAGCCACAATATTTAGTTTAGTTAGTTACTTCCTTAATTTTTTTTTACAAAGTTGTAGTTTTTGTTTCTTCAAGCCTTCACATGTTTCCACTGTCACTAGTTTATATATGAATCATGGGTTCTAATAGGCCACTTCTAATGACAGTACCATCTCCAACAACAACTTCTAGCACCTCTATTGATCCTGAGCTTCCAAAATCAAAGTCAAGTTCCAGCAATAACGCCTTCAACCCTTTTGAGAACACTCTCAACAACTCATCATCATCACGCAGAAGTTCTGGGAGCAGGAGCAACAACTCTATCCATGAAGTGAGTTTGAGCAGTTCAGGGTCCATTAAATCCAAACCTGTGAGGTATGGCTCAAAGGGTGGTGCAGATTCTGAAGGACTCAGCATGTCACAAAGGGAGCTCAGAGATGAGGATGCAAGGTTAGTGTACATAAACGAACCTTTCAAAACAAACGAGGCTTTTGAGTTTGCAGCGAACTCAATCCGCACAAGCAAATACTCCCTCCTCACTTTCATTCCAAGGAACCTCTTTGAACAATTCCACAGGGTTGCTTACGTGTACTTCCTCATAATTGCAATTCTCAACCAACTTCCTCAGCTTGCAGTGTTTGGAAGAACTGTTTCCATCTTGCCACTGGCCTTTGTGCTGTTTGTCACAGCTGTGAAGGATGTGTATGAGGATTGGAGAAGGCACCAGAATGATAAAGTTGAGAACAATAGGTTAGCATCAGTTATGGTTGATGGAGGAAGAAGCTTTGTGGAGAAAAAATGGAGGGATGTTAGAGTTGGTGAGGTGATAAAGATCAAGGCAAATGAGACTATCCCTTGTGATACTGTGTTGCTCTCAACTAGTGATCCAACTGGAGTTGCATATGTGCAGACTATTAATCTTGATGGTGAGTCCAATTTGAAGACAAGGTATGCAAAGCAAGAGACACATGGTAAGGAGGGGTTTGGTGGGGTGATTAAGTGTGAGAAACCCAATAGGAACATTTATGGATTTCTTGCTAACATGGAAGTTGATGGCAAGAAGTTGTCTCTTGGGTCCTCTAATATTGTGCTTAGAGGATGTGAACTCAAGAATACTAGTTGGGCTATTGGTGTTGCTGTGTATTGTGGGAGTGAGACCAAGGCTATGCTGAATAACTCAGGAGCTCCTTCTAAGAGGAGCCGGTTGGAGACATGCATGAATTCTGAGATCATTTGGCTCTCTTTCTTCCTTGTGGCATTGTGTACAGTCACCTCAGTTTGTGTTGCGGTGTGGCTGAAGCGCCACAAGGATGAGTTGAATCTGTTGCCTTATTATAGGAAACTTGACTTTTCAGAAGGGGATGTGGATAGCTATGAGTACTATGGATGGGGGTTGGAAATTTTCTTCACATTTCTCATGTCAGTTATAGTGTTCCAAGTGATGATTCCCATTTCCTTGTACATTTCCATGGAGCTTGTGAGGGTTGGTCAAGCCTACTTTATGTTCCAAGACAAGAGAATGTATGATGAGGCAACAAAGTCAAGGTTTCAGTGCAGGGCTTTGAACATTAATGAAGATTTGGGGCAGATTAAGTATGTTTTCTCAGACAAAACCGGCACTCTCACTCAGAACAAGATGGAGTTTCAATGTGCAAGCATCTGGGGGGTTGATTACAGTTCTAAAGAGAACAACAGCATGGAGAGGGATGAGGTAGTTGAACATTCTGTGAAAGGTGAGATTTATTCTAATACACACTTTTCTTAGTTTTTTCTTTAATGCATCCTAATTTTGTTTATTAGTGAAATAATATAATATGCTTCTTTTGTGTCATTATGTGCTCAGTGGATGGAAAGGTCTTCAGACCAAAAATGAAGGTGAAAGTCAATCCAGAGCTTTTGCAGCTATCAAGAAGTGGACTTCAAAATGTGGAGGGAAAACGGATTCATGATTTCTTTCTAGCAATGGCAACCTGCAACACTATTGTGCCTCTTGTTGTTGACACACCAGACCCTGATGTCAAGCTGATAGATTACCAAGGAGAATCTCCAGATGAACAAGCATTAGCTTATGCTGCCGCCGCCTATGGTTTTATGCTCACAGAAAGAACCTCTGGCCATATAGTCATTGATATTCATGGACAAAGACAAAAGTAAGTTGAATTTTGTTTTTAATACTTCTTTTCTTTTTCTTTCTCCACAAATGGTTACTGACAAACTAAATTCATACTTTTTACAATGAAAATGATGAAACACTTTGTAGTTAATAGTTTAACATTAGTGTTGTTTAAGCAGAAAGGAAATCATGTATGGATATTTTTGTTGGATTTTCATGTCTATTTTATTAATAACCTTTATGATAACTAGTAGTGGTGAAGTAAGTCTTGATTCTAGAATATGCTGTATGCAATTTTGTCTTTCTTCTCTGACTCTGTAGTTATGATCTAGGAGTGCACATAGTAAGTTTGATTATCTTGATGGTTAAATAATAATCATGAGATGAAACTCTCTTTAAAGTGGTACAATGGTGATTAGTCTTTTTTCTAATGAATCATCCCATTATGAGCATTGCAGGTTCAATGTCTTGGGTTTACATGAATTTGACAGTGACAGGAAGAGAATGTCAGTTATATTGGGGTACCCTGACAATTCTGTGAAAGTTTTTGTCAAAGGAGCAGACACATCCATGCTTAATGTGATAGACAAGTCATTTAAAATGGACTTAGTAAGAGCCACTGAAGCACATCTTCACTCTTACTCTTCTATGGGTTTGAGGACACTTGTTATTGGCATGAGAGACTTGAATGCTTCAGAATTTGAGCAATGGCATGGATCCTTTGAGGCAGCAAGCACTGCTGTGTTTGGCAGGGCTGTGATGCTTCACAAGGTTTCGAGCATTGTAGAAAACAATCTCACCATATTGGGAGCATCTGCCATTGAAGATAAGCTGCAACAATGTGTGCCTGAATCCATTGAGTCTCTAAGGATTGCAGGCATTAAAGTATGGGTTCTGACTGGGGACAAACAAGAAACTGCCATATCCATTGGCTACTCCTCAAAGCTCCTAACAAGCAACATGACTCAGATTATAATCAATAGCAAGAACAGAGAATCATGCAGAAAAAGTTTACAAGATGCCCTTGTCATGTCTAAAAAGCTCATGTCCACATCCGATGTTGCAAACAATGCTGGAGGAAGTTCACATGCAACTCCAGTAGCCTTGATTATCGATGGTACCAGCCTTGTGCATATTCTTGACAGTGAACTTGAAGAACAGGTTAGTTTAGTCCCATTAAATCTAGGATGGTGTTTACAATGTACTTTATTCCTTGCTGATTTTGGCTACTTCTGTTGATTCAGCTATTTCAACTTGCAAGTAGATGTTCTGTTGTTCTATGTTGCCGAGTTGCTCCGCTGCAAAAGGCAGGGATTGTTGCCCTTGTGAAGAATAGGACATCTGACTTGACACTAGCTATTGGAGATGGTAATTGATCTGTTAGACCTTGTGGTTCCCCTTCAAAAGTTTGATAGCATTGGAAAATATTGAGTAGTTTTTGGCTGGTCTGATTTATGTTCTGTGGTGTAATAAATTTCATTATGCATGTGTTACATTACAGGTGCTAATGATGTCTCAATGATCCAAATGGCTGATGTTGGAGTTGGCATCAGTGGACAAGAGGGTCGGCAAGCTGTAATGGCATCTGATTTTGCAATGGGGCAGTTTAGGTTTTTAGTTCCTCTTTTATTGATACATGGTCACTGGAATTACCAACGGCTCGGTTATATGATACTATACAATTTTTACAGAAATGCTGTCCTTGTTCTTGTCCTATTTTGGTAAGTTATAATCCAACAAATGTATGTGTGTGTAGCTGCTTTTATCATACAACTTCAAATTATACCACAAACTTCACCTTCAAAAGTTTTTGTTATTGGGTGATGTTCTTCGAAGCCTGTATTTCATTCAACCAACCCTGTGATTTTAAAAAAAATGACTTTTATGGTTCTTTTTTGGTGGCTTTTGACTTGTTCAATTTTCTCCTAAAGTATGATAATAATGGTATTTTTCTCTTTTTTTTTCTGTTAGATGTATTTCTTAAGATTTTAAAACGTTAGTAATCTGTTATGTGTATGTGTTTTCTAGGTATGTGCTCTACACTGCCTTCACTTTGACAACTGCTATAAATGAATGGAGCTCCACGTTATACTCAATAATCTACAGTTCATTGCCAACTATAATTGTTGGTATTCTCGACAAGGATGTTGGTAAAAGGACTCTCCTAAAGTACCCTCAACTTTATGGGGCAGGACAGAGACATGTGGCCTACAACAAGAAATTATTTTTGTTAACAATGTTAGATACTTTGTGGCAAAGCATGGTTATCTTCTGGGCACCCCTCTTTGCATATTGGAGTAGCACAGTTGATGTGGCAAGCATTGGAGACCTTTGGACTTTAGGAGTTGTTATTTTGGTTAATTTACACTTGGCCATGGATGTCATTAGGTGGTATTGGGTGACCCATGCTGTCATTTGGGGGTCTATAGTTGCAACTTTCATTAGTGTCATGATCATTGATGCTATCCCCAATCTTCCTGGCTACTGGTATGCAATATCCTTTTCCCCCATTCTTTTTCTTTATTTTATTTTAATTTTTATACCATAAATCTAATGTCTAGCATTCATGGAAAGGTCATCCATATTTTCTGTTTGAGACACTTTAGATGCAACTATTATGCTAGATCTACAATTTTTGTTGAATATATTATTGATTATTGTTGTGCATGCTAGATTTTCTTGCATAACTTCCAAAGGAGTATACACATATTTACCACTAGCATCCCTAATAAGATACATCTTGCTTTGGAATTATTAGTCCTCTGAGTGAAAACAATAATTCATACTTCTGAATCGTTTACACTCAACAGATTTTTGTATTTGTGTTCCTGACTAAATATGTAACTTGTTTTACTTTTAAATCTCAGAAGTAGAACAAGACTAAAGAAAAATTTATGAGAAACCATTAAAAAATCTTGATCTAAATGATTCATATTTGGTTTTAAATGACATAGTTTGATCCATGCAACCAACCACAACCAGTGGGATAAGGCTTGTTTGTTGTTGTTGTATGGTTAATCATGGAGAAAACCATGTCAATTCATAAGATATTCTCTGTTGCCATTGTGTGCATTGAAAACCTTTGCAATCCTACATTGCTTATGCTTTTGTGTATAAAGACTAACCTTTACATCTCCTTAACTTTGCAGGGCCTTCTTTGATGCTGCAGGAACTGGATTGTTCTGGTTATTGTTGCTTGGAATCATAGTGGCAGCATTGCTTCCACGTTTGGTTGTAAGATTTGTTTATCAATATTATTTTCCTAATGATATTCAAATTTGTAGAGAAGCTGAGAAGATTGGGTATGAGAGAGTTGTTGAAAGTGGACACATAGAAATGCTTCCTATCTAAGATAATGCATCAAGATAAGAGAAGTGATCTTCTCCCTTTTTTTCTTTTGTAAAGTTGTATATTCTTTTGGCTATTGAGAGTATTTCTCTTTATTACCGGATTTCATTGGTTGCTATCCGAAGGATAGAGGTTTTGTTATCACTGTAGAGGTTTGTTGTATCTTCATTCTTTTGTATCATAAATTTAGCATGTTGTAAATAATCTTGATTACAACAGAAAAAGAAAAAGAAAAAGAAATAGTCGATTGCATGTTACATTCCTTGCCTCCTTGATAATGTTGAATTTATCCCCTCATTCTGTCGAGTTCCTTTTTCATTTGGTTCAATTTCGGTAATTTGTATTTTCTTTTGTTTGCATTGGATGTGGAATATTGCTTGCTAGCCAACACATGTTGTAATATGTTACAGACATACTCTTAAGGTAGGAACATGAACAATAAGATTGGTTTGGTTAGTAAGGATGAAAGTGTTGTCCATGGCTACTGGATGGCAATGAATTAGTGAGCGTAGAGTGACCCGAGACATGTGTTACACACATTGTCCTCAACGATTTATCTATGTAGTGCACAAATCGCCCATAATTTAATAAGCCTTTCCCATAAGAATGGGGATCAAAAATTGGCAAGTCAAGAAAGAAAAGAGAACACAACTTTGGCTAGAAAAAGGAATCTCCAAATTGTTTGCTCCATTAACATGGTGTCCCCACATAAGGCTCCACAAATGCCACCCATCACCTTCACCACAACAGATTTCAAGGCAATAGATCCAATTTAGGACGACCCCATGGTAATCAGCATGGAGATCAATAATTGTCTGGTCCAAAAGACACTTATTGATCAGGGGAGCTCAACGGATATCTTGTTTTGGAACACATTCAAGCAACTCGACATATTAGAAGCCAAGCTTTAACCATATGTGGACCCTCTATTTGGCTTCACTGGAGAAAGGGTCAATATGATAGGAAGCATAGAACTTAACACAAAATTTGGGCATGAAGGGTTCGAACACAAGACCATTAAGATCAAATATGTAGTGGGTACCTCCTACGACGTACTTCTCGAATGACCAACCTTGAACACTCTAAGCGTCGTAGTATCTACACCCCATTTAGCTATGAAGTTCCCATCAGTAGTTAATTCCATAATAATAGTCCATGCCTACCAAAAGAAGGCTAGTGAGTGTTACATGGCTAGACTACAACTAACCCATATGGCGAAAGGCAAGTCATACAAAGATATAAACAATGTTGAGATGTTAGCAGGTAGCTCATAAGAAACAGATGGCCTAAACCTTAACCCTAGAACAAATGGCGATTATCGGGCCAAATAATCGGTAGAAGAAACAAGTACGTTTTAGCTTGGTCATAAGGAGGGGCAGGTTAACTAACTCAGCAACCAACTCTCAGATGACGACAAGAGATGCCTACAACAAATAATTCGGTCACATGCCGATTTTTTTTGCATGGTCTATGCCTGACATGCCCTCCATGGATATGAAATTCCATTGCCACAAACTCTTCATATGTCGAGATGCAAAGCCTATAACTCAAAGGAAAAGAAAAATAAGGGAAGAAAGGTGTTAAGCAATTCGGCAAGAAGTGTCCAAATTACTTGCAGCATGGTTTATCCAAGAAGTAGATTACACTACATGGCTTGCAAATGTGGTTTTGGTCAAAAAATCAAGTGGCAAGTGGAGGATGTGCACCAACTACACGAACTTAAACTGAGCCTGTCCAAAGGATGCATGCCCTCTACCCAATATTGATTGCTTAGTTGATGGCACATCAAGACATAGGATTTTGAGCTTCCTAGATGCTTACTCAGACTATAACCAAATTAGAATGGTCCGAATGACAAGAACAAAATGACCTTTATTACTGAATTGACAAATTACTGTTATAAGGTAATGCCATTTGGGTTAAAGAATGTCGAGGCAACATATCAATACTTAATGGACAAGGTATTTGAGCCTCAGATAGGAAGAAATATAGAGGTATATGTGGATGATGTGATAATAAAGTCCAATGACTTACTGACCCATATCAAGGATTTGGAAAAGGCATTTGGATAGTTACAAAAGTACAAAATGAGACTAAACCTAGAGAATTGTGTCTTCATCGTAGAAGGGGGAAAGTTTTTGGGCTTCATGCTAACCTATAGGGGAATACATGTGAACCCTGATAAGTGTTAAGCAATCTTGGAGATGAGAATTCCAAGGAACCAAAACAAAGCATAGAGATTGGCCAGCTGAATAGCCTCCTTGTTCAAATTTTTGCCAAGAATTGTTGAAGTATCCAAGTCGATGATGAACCTACTCAAAAAGACAAAGCACTTTGATTGGAGTGAGGAATGTGAGCATGCTTTTCAGCAAATAAAAGCGACACTAGCAACAACCCCCCATCCCTCGATACTTACAAAGCTAAAAACTAGTAAGAGACTCATTGTGTACCATTTTCGATATCTGTAGAGGCTATAAGTGCAATTCTTGTCCAAGAACTAGACAATGAGATGAGACCAATCTACTTCATTAGCAAAGTACTACAAGACCCAGAGACTCAGTATAAGTTGGTGGAACAAGTTGTTTTGACATTGGTCAACGTTGCTTGACGCCTCCAACAATATTTCCAAAGACATAGGATTATTGTCTAAACTAATTGTCCATTTGCTAGAGTTTTGCACAAACCCAAACTGACCGGTAGGATGATGGCATGGTCCTTAGAGTTGTCAGAATATGAGATACAATATGAGCCGAAGGGAATGATCAGGGCATAAAGCTTGATAGATTTTGTGAATGAATTCCACCCACCACCACCAAATGAGTGGTGGAGGCGGTTCCTCCAACCGACATGGTAGTGGAGCAGGGATCATATTAGAAGGGTTAAACAACGTAGCCTTGCCACAATCCTTATGCTTCAAGTTCAAGGCAACCAACAACCACGCCGAATATGAGGTTGTACTAGCTGGCCTAAGGCTAGCAAAGGATGTGGGGGGCGAAGGGTCAAATGCCAAAGTGATTCTCCGGTTGCATCAGAACAAATTAACAAAGTCTTCCAAGTGAAAGATCCTCAATTTTTTTTGTTGAAGTATTATCATGCCTCTTGAAAAATATCATCACCTGCTTTGGCATTCCATGCATCATTGTGGTGGATAATGGTTTATAGTTTATAGAGAAGAAGCTCAATGAGTTCATGACTAGTCTTGGTGCATAACATTCGTCAACCCCCCCTCCCCCCAAAACAAATGGCCAAGTAGAAGCGGCCAACAAAGTGGTCCTGACAAAGTTAAAGAAACAACTTGCTCAAGCAAAAGGAATATGGGACGAAGAGCTTTTCTAAGTCTTATGGGCATATCAATGCACCCCTTACTCTGTTACACAAGAAATGCCCTTTTGAATGGTGTATGAGACATATGCCATGGCCTCTGTTGAAGTGGGGGAGATATCAATAAGATGTCAAAACTTCATTGAGGCAAACTACAAGCACTGCTAATAAACCTAGATTTCAGCGAACAAGTGTGAGAGGATGCAGTAATCATGACTAAAGCATGTAAGTAATGTATGACGCAATGCTTTAACTCAAATATAGAACCAAGATAGTTCAATGAAAGGGATCTAGTATAGAGAGTTTGAGGAGAAACCCTCTTCGATTAAGGTTGAACTTCACTATTATTAACAATTAATTCCTTCCTACAAACTCTCTTCGGATAAGGTTAAACTTCACTATTACTATATTTCCTACCCAAACACCTTATTTGGAAAAGCATAAACTTCACCATTATCATAATAAATACTTTGGATTAATTTGAACTTATCGCAATTATAATCGAAAGCTTCCATTATCTAGTATTATCCCCCCTGAATCCACTTTCATAACTTTCTAAACTTATCATTTTTCAACAAGTTTCGTGTTGTTAATGTTACAATTAATGAATGAGTAATCACCCAAATGCATTTCGGATTCACCATGTCTAAACACGTCACATCAAAAGACAGGTTTCAGATAAAAACTATGACTATCAGGTGATATAATTTATAAAGGCATAAACAAAATACTACTTTCTTCAATAAAAGACCTAAAGGCCAGAAAACATGTCACAACACGACACTAACGACCAAAATTACAAAATAAGATACCAAAAAAAACGACTACTATGACTCCTCGGACCCACCACCATTTTGCAACTCATCCTCATCCCTATCCTCCCTAGCATCGATTAGTTATCTAGTCTCACCAATGGGAGTAGACGACTGAGCATTGCTTGGAGGCACATATACAGGGATATCATCAATCACCACAAGGGCCCCATTGCATAAATCCTTATTAATATCAAAAATCAATTCATCTGACACATCACAATGAAAAAGCACCGGTCAAAGGAAATGTTGGAAGCCAGAAGAGTCATGAGCCTCACACACATTATTGAAAACTTTATGCTCAATCGTTTGTTTCTCCGCCTTCTCGGCATCCCTTGCCTTCTCGACACCAGCCAAGGCAACCCTTAATCCTTCAATCTCCTTGGCAGATTTCCTCACCGACTCCTTAGCAGTTAGGGCTCAGTTCTCCAAACCCTTAGCAATTTCTTCAAGTTTGGAAATCTTGTCCTTCAAGGTTGCATTATCCCCTGTCATAGAAATGTTAGCAGTTAAGGCCGAGTCCAAGGAGCTTTCAACCTTCTTCAAATCAAATTTTAACTTGTTAACATCAACAGATTCGGCTAGGTATTGAGATATGGCCATAGCGCGAGAATGGAAGGCCCAAAAGTTATCCTAGTTCACGGCATCATCATTCTTGTTAAGAACGTGGCAGTTGTGACCTGAAATGCTATTCGGACTGATGAGATGACTGGGATTGAAATCATCCACGAATAATCTGTTGTTGGTAATAATCGAGATGTTCTCCAAAGGGTGGGAGACAGGAAACTCCAATATTTGTTGCTTCATCTTCTTAGAACCCCCATGATCGAATGGTTCTACCGAGTGTCTATGGTCTCGGTGCTCCCTCTTGTCTTTCTATTTTGGTTCTTTGCCGACAGGAGGAACAACGTCAGCAGGTGTGTCCCTCAGCCGCAGATTCCAGATGATTGATTGGGTTGGGACGAAGTTACCTACATCAGAAGGTGTCCAGTTCTTGCACGCTAGTCGGAAAGTCACCATGTTTGCACCAGTTTGATCCATAATCTCTACAACAATAAAATAAAAAATTAGCAAGTTCAAATAAGAAACCAAAACATATAAAATACCAACAACTAACCCTCAAGGTCCTTAATGGGTTGCAAAGATTCAAAAAGAGTGACTAGAGGCTTCATAGGAAGGTATCGAAGGAGCAACTTGAGGAAGATTAGGTCTCAAATTTCTTCATCGGTCAAGTGCTCCTTCGGGTAGTCATCATACCGGCGGAGAACTTGCTACCAGTAAAAGGGAAATAGAGGTTCCTTGGCCGAATCATAAAAATAGTTCCTTCTGAGGTCTGGCTTTATTACCACCTTAAGGTATTTGGTCTTGAAATTTTTGTAAGTTGTGAAGGTGCAAAATAACAGTCGAGCAGGCATGCGAACCAACAATACCCATCTTACCATCTTCTACGGTCAACAACAAAAATAATGAAGAAATAGGTCGAGTATGGCCTTAACATAATTATACAAACAAAGGGCTCAAAATGCTTGGATTGTCAGTATTGACCCTAACCTCGAAACCAACTTGCTCAGAACTTCTGCAAAACCCATTATTGCTAAAATACATGCATACCTAAAGAATGAATAAGAAGAACTATTCAGTTGAGAGCGAAGATTTTCAAACAAAGTTTATGCGGACGATGACGTTTTGGGTCCATTTTTAAAGGCAATGGGCCCATAATGAGCCCTGTCAATTTGTAACGTCAGATCAAAACAAATCAACAAATGGCAATTGAGGGCGTTTCGGTTTCCATTGAAGGAATATGAAAAGACATTGTGTTAGAGCATGTTTTTAGTCCAACTGTTGCACCCAAGGAAATGTAATTGACTTAGTAATTGAATACCCTTCTCTCTCACTTACAAAAAAAAACCCTATCAGTCTTAAAAGACCAAGATGGCTTAGAGGCCTATATATTGGATAGGTATTCGACCGAGGGAGAACAACAAACCTGGGCCCCAGGAAGCCTAAGTCGTCCTATGGAATAATCAGCCAAATGATGACCGAATAGGTCCTATAGAGTATTCAGTCAAACACCCTCCCGAACCTCACTTCACCACTAACATGAGATTAACAAGTAATTAGATTAGTTGGATACTTAGGCTATCTAAACTCAATTAGAAGGAGATTACCTAAATGGTAATCCGCCTAGCAAGGCCCATGGTCCAAAAATGTTTGTATAAATAAGAAAGACCCTCAGGTTAAAACTGTTGTTCACCTCTATATATTATTTTTATTATCCTAGATATTGTTTAAAGTCGAGAACTTACTTGAGTATCATAGTACCTTTTGTAGGTACTCCCATTTCGAACAAATCTTGTTCGAGGCATAAGAGGATGGATAGGAACAAGGAACCCTTCAACAAGAGGAATGAGTATTCGATGAATGTTGGACATGAATAGAAAGAATGCCCCACCAAAACAAATACTACCTATTGTTCTATATGTAAGATATAAAAGATAATATTTTCTTGATCCTAATTATAAGAAACATGTGACTATTTTACTGCTAAATTTTATTTTTACCCCTAATTAATTATAAGGTCTTTAATGATTACACTTTTTTCTCGTGAAAGTGGAAGCATTTATTGAGTTGTCAATAGAACAAGATACACTCATTGGTTGAAAAATTATTTTTTTGAAAAAATCATATTTCAAATTATTTAATGTCATGGGTAATCTTGAAATAAAATTAAAATTTATGACAAACTAACTAATCTAACAATTTTTATTGATCTTGATGAATTAGGTAATTGTTTCTCACATGTAAGACTAGAGGTTGTATAAGATATACTTAACTTTCTAAAAGTATATTTCCTATGTTACTAATTATAAGATTATTTTTAAAAATTTATTTATCTCTTTCTATAAGAGTTTCTAGATGTATTAATTTTTTTTCTACATATCTTTACTTAACTATTATTGCTCGAAATATTAATGAGAAGCAATTAAATAGATAAAAAAATAAAAATAAGTAATTTTAAAATAATAATACAAATAATTAAAAGATTTAATATAATTAATTAAATTAACTGTTTTTCTCAATAAAAAAATTAATTAAAAGAATATTATAATTAAGAACAAATAAATATACTGTACTGTTTAAAACTATCCCTCCATCAATAAAGACCAAAAAGTAAGATGCAAGCTAGCCATAAGAGTACCGTTGACCACGTGAATGTTGCTGTAAACAGAGCCCAACCCTTGGGCAGTTTGTGATATTAATTGCTGAGTTATTGCAAACGAGGTTTTCATCCGCCAATATTGGTCATCAATGCAAAGATAAAGACATTAACAACACATTACCTGGAAGTGCAGACGGATATCACCCTCGTAAGAGCCTACCACACAACACACCCCAACATTTCAAATTAGAGTAGTTGTCCCCCGCATGCCAACACTTAACAACATTACCAGACACCTTTACCTGCAGCACACAATCATAATATGCTCCCGCAGGATGAGCCTAGCTATCCCTTGATAATTTCATTTCCATTATGCAGGTTCTCGTGTGCATCTGCCACTGCACGAATAGGGGACACATCTTGTACCAGTCTTTAATTTGATTATCAAACGCTACTTATTGTTGGAAGACACACCTATTTCGTTCCATCCATATACACCAAATCACTGCGCCCACTAGCTTTTTAACATTAATTTACAAATATATATAATGCACATATATAATTACAAATTGTATATATAATTTGGAATCATCTATAATATAAATATGACCCCGCAAATTTACTGTGATGCTTATATTCTCACTCTTTCTATTAGATATTTTCAATATTTCTCTTTATTTTTCTAGATGTGCATTTAACTTTTCATTCAACTAACGAGAATTTTTTTTTTCTCTTAAACATTTTATACTATCTTTATTTTATTTGTATCCATATATTTGGACTTTTTAGCCACATAACCCTTTTTATCTACTCTATATTATCTATACTTTTTTAATTAAATTTTATTTTTTAAGAAATTTTCAATATTTAAAATAATTTTATATTAAAATTTAAATTGTTCATTAAATCTAAAATCTAATCTAATCTATATATATATATATATATATATATATATATATATAAATATTTATTTCTTTCAAATTTTAAGTATGTATAATTGAAATATTAAAAATTATTTTATTATTTAAATTATAATATATTACTATAAATATTATCATTTTTCTTTTATAAATAGAAGTATCTTTCATTGAAAATAAGTTTGCTTAAGTCAAGTAGGATTACTATGAGTTATTATTATGAAATTATCATGTATAATATACATACTAAAATATTAATTTTAATAAATTATCAAATAATTTTTAAAAATTATAAAAAAATGTACACTTTAATATATTATTTTAACCAGTGTAATTAGGATTTTTGGTTTCTCGGTAGGATCTCAAGGTATTCTTACAAGTTTTAGTCCTTTGCCTCGGCTATGGAACTAATCCTCGTTTAGTCACATCTAAAGATTCACATATCTCCCTAAGAGTGTATTATGTGGATTAAGAATTTTTAATTTAATAGATAATTAATAAATTTAATTTATATAAAAAAAATACATTTAGTGTGTGTTTAGCAAGACATTTTAGTTAACTTTTAACTTTTTTATTAATTAAAAAATTTATCGGATTGTTTGATAAACAAATTTTTTTAGTAGTTTATAGTGTTTATTGAGACACTACTTGAAGTAGTATTTTTTTAAATGATCTTATAGCTTTTTATATTTATTTTCTTTTTATCATTGAACATTATTAGATTTCATTTTTAATCTTTTCTATTTAAAGTAAAATTATATTATTTTTATCTTTTTTTACATATGACAAGATTTTCTCATTTTATCTTTTTATTATATATGATATTGATAGTGATATAGAATAAGTTATGTAGTTTTTTATTTTACTTTGGATATTTTATAAATAAAAGTTACAAGTGTTTAAAAATAATTTGATACTAAAATCATAAAATAATACAAAATATATTTTTATCAAGAAAATCAAATTAAAATTTGTATACAAATATTACATAAATATGTTCATTTATTTTATATTTTTTTAACTATTTCAACAAATTATTTTACCAAACACTTATGATTTAATAAGATAGTTTTATATCTTTAAGCTAACTTTCAACTACCCACTAACTTTTTAGCTAGTTTTACCATACACTTATGATTTAATGTGACTTATTTTTGTATGCATGTGAATCTCAAAATCCAACTTATAATAAAGATTCCAATCATTTTTACTTGGGAGTTGCTATAAGCTTCATTCCAATTTCTTTTGTGGCCCCTACTAAGGGGTTGACTCTTTTTTTTTTCTAAAAATATCCTTCCCACAAAATCATGATTTTGTTGAATAAAATGCACAAGAAAATCATGATTTCGTTGCATAATATATAACAATATCATAATTTCGTTGGATATTTTTTTTTATCACCCTAGACATAATGACAAAATCACAATTTTTTTTTGCACCCCCCTTGTGATTCCATTGTTTTTTTTATCACAACACAACAAATATTGATTCCATTGAGGTAAAAAAAATTAAACAATGAAATCTAGATTTTGTTGTACTATTTTTTTAAAAAAATACATTTGGCGTTTTTTATTGATTGAACACTGCAACACTCATTTATTGACTTAACACTGCTTTTTTTGGGACGTATTGATTGCACTCTGCTTTTTTCTTATATGCATACCAAGCGTATTAAATAGATGCAATCTAAAACGTTTATATTGTCGATGCGATCTCAATCATTGGTATGGCTCACGAGAGAGCAGTACATCTAAACCGTTTAAATAGCACTAGAGGTTTGATGCAACTCAACACTTGTGCTTGATATTCACCATGTTGCTTAAAACATGAAGAGTGTATTTGTTGTTGTGTATTGCTCGGGTGACATGATTTCATCATCTGAAGGGGTATTGTTTAAATGTCCTAATGGTCCTAAATTCATCATAATAAGTGAGAACATGTCGCTTGATGCTTTAAGGAAAATAATTATGGACGTTATCGAAGGTTGCAAAATTTTACTTGATTTTTTTTTACCATCAACCTGTTTACGTAGGTGATGGTTGTGTTGAATATGAGTGTATGAAACTTAAACGCGATGATGATATGGAAAAAATATTTCTCAAATTTTCATAACTTAGTAGCAAAGCTCCAATTGAGTTGAATGCAACTTTTGGTTGATCTCAAGATAAAATCCTAGCCCTACTACGCGAACCAAAGAAACCAAGATCTGTTGATGCAATCAATGCTTTGATGCATGATAGATTAGTGTAGTCATGTTTTTACTTTATAAAAATTGTAGAAGCAAAGCTTCATGGTGAATTAAAGGTGATTCAAAGGTGTTTTGATGATAACAATGATGATAACAAAAGATGATGACAAAGGTGATGACAAAAAGCTCAAAGATCAATCAAAGAATAACTCAAGTGAATCAAAGATCAATCAAAGAACAACTCAAGTGAATCAAGAACAATTCAAGAGTTCAAGATAAGAATCAAGAAGAATTCAAGACTCAAGAAGAAAGTTTAGATACAAGAATCACGATTCAAGGTTCAAGATCTCAAGAATCAAGATCAAGATTCAAGACTCAAGATTCAAGAATGAAGAGAAGACTCAGTCAAGATAAGTATTAAAAAGTTTTTCAAAACTTTGAATAGCACATGAGTTTTTGACAAAACCTTTTACCAAAGAGTTTTTACTCTCTGGTAATCGATTACCAGATTGTTGTAATCGATTACCAGTAGCAAAATTTTTTTGAAAAAGTTTTCAAATTGAATTTACAACGTTCCAATTAATTTCAAAAAGCTGTAATCGATTACAATGTTTTGGTAATCGATTACCAGTGCCTTTGAATGTTGAAATTCAAATTCAAATGTGAAGAGTCACATCCCTTCACACAAAAGCTTTGTGTAATTGATTACACTAATTTGGTAATCGATTACCAGTGACTGTTTTTGAATAAATCAAAAGATGTAACTCTTCAAAAGGTTTTTGACTTTTTTAAATTGGTTTAAAGTTTTTCTAAAAGTTATAACTCTTCTAAATGGTCTTCTTGGCCAGACATGAAGAGTCTATAAAAGCAAGGCTTTGATTTGCTTTTCAAAAATACTTTTCACATTCATTTTGATCAATCCTTTACAAGCCTTGAATCTCTTTGAACTTCTTCTTCTTCTTTGTACCAAAAGCTTTCCAAAGTTTTCTAGTTTTCTAAACCTTGAAAACTTGTGCTATTCATCTTTTCATTCTCTTCTCCCTTTGCCAAAAAGAATTCGCCAAGGACTAACCTCCTGAATTCTTTTTGTGTCTCTCTTCTCCCTTTTCCAAAAGAACAAAGGACTAACCGCCTGAATTCTTTTGTGTCTCCCTTCTCCCTTGTCAAAGAATTCAAAACGACACAGTCTGAGAATTCTTTTGATTCTTCCCTTTCCCTAATACAAAAGTGTTCAAAGGACTAACCGCTTGAGAATTCTTTTGTATCCCCATTCACAAAGTATCAAAGGTTTAACCGCCTGAGATCTTTGTCTTAACACATTGGAGGGTACATCCTTTGTGGTACAAGTAGAGGGTACATCTACTTGGGTTTGACTGAGAACAAGAGAGGGTACATCTCTTGTGGATCAGTTCTAGTGGAGGATACATCCACTAGGTTCAAAGAGAACAAGGGAGGGTACATCCCTTGTGGATCTTTGCTTGTAAAAGGATTTTTACAAGGTTGAAAGAAATCTCAAGGACCGCAGGTTGCTTGGGGACTGGATGTAGGCACGGGTTATTGCCGAACCAGTATAAAAACTCTTGTGTGTTTGTTTCCTTCTTCCCTACTCTTTTACTTTCCGCTGTGCATTTAATTTCCGCTTTTACTTTCTGTTAAGTTTCTCTTCTACTCCTCATTCTCTTAACAATTTAGTAAAAGCCTTAAAAGAGTAATTTTTTAATTAGTAAAGGTTTAGGAATAATTAATTCAACCCCCCCTCCCTTCTTAATTATTCTGAGGCCGCTCGATCCAACAAAAATTGTATGCTAGTTGTTTCTTTTTTAAGGAAAGTCTGTATTATCAGTGCTTCTTTAATTGTTGATGTTTATTTTATGAATCAATTGAAGAGATCATTGTTGTTACTAGGTGTGTGTTCTTTAAACAGTTGATGAACACACAAAAAAGTAACTAAAGCACAACATAAACTAAAAAAAATGTCAAATTAACAAAAATTGTACATACTACATCCAAAGATACATACTACATCAAAAGATAGTAATAATGATAGAAATCAAGGAAGGCCTCCAAGAAGAGAAGGAAGACCTAAGAGGAAGGATATGATCCCTCAATCAAGCCAAAAGAATCTAAGGAGAAAAGAGCTAAAGAGGATGAGCTTATCATTGGGCTTGGAATACCTATGAGGGAGAGAGTAAAGAGACCCAAGGAGCATTTAGAGATGATCAACACACTACAATCTCAAGTCCAAAGTGAGAGAAGAGAGCTCAAGATGGTGCACTTGATTCAAGTGGAAGAAGGTCTAACCTAATAATGCACAAATGCTTTCAACCTAATTTTAACTTAATTTTATTTAAGTGTCTTTACATTGATTTTAATTGTAATAATTGGACTGGTTTGATGCTAATTAGGAACCCAAGTTTTAATTCTAGATTAATTTATTTTCAATTTAATTTAAATTATAATTTGGGTCTTAAGCTTGTTTAGGTCTTTTGCTTTTGTTTCTTAAAATTAGGGTTATCCTCCTTGTGTAACCAGCACCTTGGACTAAACTCTATAAATAGAGATGTAATCCCTTTCATTTGGAAAGTTGAATAATATTAAGACTTGCTCCATTGTGAGTAAAGCGTGGCTCTTCTTTTTGGTTCTTGGATTAGAACCACCTTTGAATGTTATCAAAGGTTTTTAGACCTATGTGGCGATTCCTCGCTTGACTTATCACTATGTTGGGTATGGCACATTCCTTTCCATTTCCTGTCTATTTCATCTTTTCCTTTTGTTGTTGACTTTTCCATCTCTTTTCTAGTTATTTCTTACTCACATTCTCTAAACTTTGCATCATTGTTACAGGTCTTTATGTTCACTCTAATTTCTATTTTCTTTTATTTTTTGTCTTTCAATTCTTGCTACAAGACCAACTCAAGGAGGATCCATAAAAGCAATATGACTCCTATTGAGGATCATATCATGTGGTATCCAGAGTTGGTAGTGTTCTTGTTCTTTATTCCACCATTGTTGAATTGTCATCATCCTATCATTAATTGTCATGATTCTGCCACCATAATTCTCATAATTCTGTCTTTATTTTGTGCTATTTAATTTTTCTAAG
This sequence comes from Glycine max, assembly GCF_000004515.6. NCBI lineage: Eukaryota > Viridiplantae > Streptophyta > Magnoliopsida > Fabales > Fabaceae > Glycine > Glycine max. The sequence continues at coordinate 17,168,016 of NC_016091.4, read as the reverse complement.
CAATTATTTTGGCAAACATGCATTTATTGTCATTATATAGCACCTCAGTTTGAAAACTAATAGTTCCTATTTTGTTGGGCATATTAATATTTTGTTACAAGTGCAAAACAAATAGGGGTAGAAAAAAATAAGAAGGAGAAATATTTTAACATATATATATATATATATATATATATAATAAAAAAATCCTTGAAAAAAAAATTTGCCCTTTGCACTTTAAAAGTTAAAGTTTATTTGCCTTTGAGGAATTCAAAAAATTTGGTGTTGTTTTTCAGATTCAAAATTGCGCATCATTTTCCTTGTTATTTTGTTTTGTCTTGCAATTCCTTTTTAGTTTTACTTTTTTTTTCTTTCTAATTTGCTTTTCTTGTTTGTCTTTAAATTTCTTTTAGTTTTGTTTAGAAGTTTTCCTTTTTCTTGGCTTCTGAGTGATAACTCTAGTGAGGCTCATTGAAAAATTGTATGTTTTTTTTATAATTGATATGCATTGAGGGTTCTATTAAGAACTTATAAAAAAAAGGACTTGAGTGGTAAAAGGCAACAGTGTTATCATCAATCAAAAGCCAATTTTTTGTGAGAAACATGAGTGAAAATAATCTTAAGAGGGTAAACACATGAGAAGAGTGGTGAGGTCCTTAATTTTTATATGTCTACTAACCTCTTGTTTCTTAATTTGAAGCATGGCTAAGGAAGAGGAAATGGATCTCCAACTTCAACGTCTAACAAGGAAATTGATGAAAGTCTTTGAAAAGAAAGAGAAGAATTTTGTAAAATGTTAGACAAACATAAAAGAAGTTATGAGAGAGGAAGTAAAGAAAAAGAGAGAGAGAGAGAGAGAGAGAGAAAGAAAAAGAAAAAGAAAAAGAAAAAGAAAGAGAAAAGGAGAAAAAGAAAGAAAGAGAAAGAGATGAAAAAAGAGAGAAAAAGAGATTAAAAAAGAAGATAAGAAATGGAAAATAGAATAATGAGAGGACAAGAGAGTTTTTTGGGTAAAACAAGAGAGACATTGTTGTTCAAATAAGGAAACTTGTTTGGATACTAACTCTAATGTATTTATCTTGTGTTGATAATTCTGTTTTGCAGGGCATTCATGGTACCTATCTAAGAAGGTCTCATAAACAAGGTACCTTGTTAAAGAATGTTTCATTTGGAAAGGCTAAACACCTTGTTGTTCTTGTTCCTAGTGCCCTATTGCATTATAATTTACCTTGGGATAGGAATGTCATTCGTCTTGATGAAGAAACCTACAAATTTGACATGCTAGGTAAGTATAAAAATAATGAAACATTTGAAGTAACTAACATAACATCTATTGATGTAGGTATTCACTACTACAAAAGCAGAATTCAACGTCGGTTAAAAACAGTATTCTACGTCGGTTGACGACCATCGTCGTCTGCGACGACATAAAAAATTGAATCGATTTCAACGACGGTTATTGAAAACCGTCGTAGACATTCTACAATTCTAAGACAGGCTGCCGCACAGCCCCGTCTTAGAACTTACGAAAGACTACGACATCTATGGGGACAACACCGTCGTAGACATAATCATGTTCTACGACGGTGTGCTCCAGAGACCGTCGTAGACATAATCGTGTTCTACGACGGTTGTGTCCTAGGGACCGTCGTAGAATGGGCTTAATACTACTACGGTCTTTTGTAGATAACCGTCGTAGTTAGTTGTAAATTCTACGACTATCTTTTGTAGATAACTTGTCCCAAGACCGTCGTAAGAGAGGATAAATTCTACTATGAATGGGCTTAATACTACTACAGTCTTCTGTAGATGACCTTCATAGTTAGTTGTACATTCTACGACGGTCGTGTCCCATGACCGTTGTAAGAGAGACTCAATTCTACTACGGTGACGTCACGGTGACCGTTGTAGAAATGTGCAGGTTCTACGACGGTCTTGTCGATAGAACCGTCTTGGAATCTTTTTTTCTAAACAACAAATTATGCAGTACAAAGGACTATATATATTTTGTATCCAAGCCTTGTGGATGCCTGTTCAGGTTATAGTACGTGCACAATTGTCCTTCAATGATGAACATGATCCTAAAAATGGGGAGAAATATACATTTAATTAGTCAAATTTAATCATAAGAGCACATAATTAAGGAATAAAAACATCATAAGCAAATAAAAATCCTAAGTAGATGAAAATGCTTCTTAGAAGAATACATGCATGATAATGTCTCATTATTTTAAAGTCATTAAATTAAGACACACAGCTTAATTAAGGATCCCTAGTGACTCAGGCATTTCTCCATTGAACTGATTACCTTGTAATAAGATCTGTTGAAGGTCACAACTTGGTTGATGTGTCCCCCTGTAGCAACAACAACAAACAAACACAGATCTGGCTTAGTTCAAAACCTTTATACAAAAAACAAATGTCTTTCAGATCAAACATCGAGCAATAATATGGTAAAAAATATGTATACCTAAAATTCCAGTAGTGCAGTAGACAAAGGCAAAGATGATGCCACCAAAGGCCCAAGCAATGCCTTGAATGCCAACAGAGGCATAGTTGGAGGGTCAGCTGTTGACACCTATGAGAGTTAAGATGGTAATTTAGAGGAACAAGAAAGTTGCCACAAACTCAGCAATTCCAACTCTGTAGAAGGACCATGATTTGAGCTCACCTACAGGTTTAAACAAAGGAGCTGGGGGTACCTCCTTGTAGTCCTTGTCACCACCACCCTGAGAAGAAGTTACCTGGGTTTAAACTCAACAATTCTAACTTTTAATGTTAATCACACCACAACATTATGATAGACAATTAAGTACAACTTCAGAAGTTAGTTATCAAATATTAAGTGAAACAAAAAGCAGAGACAAAATTAATTTCAATATACAACTCAAGTATTAACTGAAACAATGTACTGTTCAAGGCACACGCTTACAATGAAGGGCTGGATAAGAAATTGGTTCCATCACTACAATTGAAGTTTAATCATAAAATACATATGAAAAAGGAAGAATGGGCATTCTAGTTAAAAAAAATTCTGCCTTCAACGAAAATTGTTCCTAAGTTATCTAATTTTTTCTTGGATCGCATTTCTTCATTTGGATAAAATATGCCGCCCATTTATGCCGGAGTGTGGCCATGTTCTCTTCTGTTACCGCTGATCGATCAGAAAACCACTGCACATGTAAATATGAATTTAGTAAATCACATAGCATGAGGTCAAAACTAGTGACGTCTAATTACATTAACAAGTAAATCAATAATGAGAAACATACGTGAATCCAGTCATCCTTCAATCCACCACTTACGATGCACCATATCCAATGCATAACATAGTATCCACACTCGTAGTTTCCTGTTTGAACATGACTCTACAGGACATACGCACACACATAACGTTGTGAATTCAGTCAACGCAAACACAAATGACATCCATATGGCATTTGGAATTTAAATAAACATGTACCTTTGCTTCAATCCACTGAGGTCCATGTTGAGGTGGCTTTCCCTCTACAGTTTTGGTGACTGATTTCATTGCACTATTTTAAATATAGAAACAAAGCATTACGATCATTGGTGGTTTGATGTAGGATTGCATTATGTCATTGAGGCATGGTAGAGGCAACACTAACCTATTTACTGCACCCTTGATGGCAGTATCCGACTTCTTTCGCAAAGAACAAAACCAAACCACTAGATTGTCACCTGGGCACAATACAAGGAGCTGCCAATGGGCCCTGAACAGATAAAGGAACTTCATTCAGTCAATATGTTCAACATAACCATAGTTGACCAACATTATTTCCTTTAAAAAATTGTTTAAAATAATTTGAAAATTTATTAATGTGTTAAACATTTTACAATAAAAATCTATAAAAAAAATTCTATTTTAAATGAAATATATCTTAAAAAATCTTCCAAAAAAATATAATATACATTATATAAGTTTCACATATATAATATTACAAAATATTATGAATCTTAAATTATATACACATAAAATACATAACAATAAAATAATATAAGTCTTAGTATAAGTCTTTGGTTAGATTTGGTTTGAATCGGTTTCAAAAAAAAAAAATCATCCAAAGAAATAAAAAAAATCGGTTTGAATGTTTTCACTTCTTGTGCTTTCTGTTTCATCTTGACCACAACTTCTCAATTCTATTTTTTTTCTAACGAGGAAAATTGTGATTGCATCTTAATTGTACCTTTATGTTTTGGAGATTAATAACCATGATTTGTTAAAATTATCCTCTTAATTACTGTAACTAGAAAAATTAATGATTAGCCAACAAAGGTTCATATGATGATAAGGAATGAATTCATATGCCCTGAGTTTAATTCTTATTCTCAATATGAGAATTAGAAATTCAACTCATATGCCCTGAGTTTAATTCATTTGCAGATAATGTTTCATAGACCCTTAAGTTTGTAGATCTATTCCCATTCCTAAGTTTGCATAACTTTAACACTAGTTACCACACCATTAACAGTGGCGCCTGTATTTCTCCAAGCTCAATAGATCTACAAACTTAAAGATCCAATCCCAGGTGAATCATAATAAATTGTCTTTTTATGTAGGGAAAACAACACATTGACTAGTTTACAGAATCTAGCACTATAACATGTATTTGCATATTTGTATGCTGTGTTTTTCTATGTAAATGTATTGTAAGTTTTATGTGTTTGCATTGATATGCCAAACTTGTTATTTTTGTGAGCACCCCCCTGAAAAAGAAAAAATTAATGTATCAATATAATCACATATTCATAGAATGTCTTTTGTTAATCATCTGACTTGGTGAGATTTAATGGGAATTTTATTCAGTGTTTGATTTTGGTTTTATATGCTCTAAACTAAACATGAAACAACAGTTAGTAGAAAGCAGTGATAGAATTAATTTGTTCTTTTTGAAGTGGATTATCTATCTGTATTTAAAATGATGGAAAGGGTTCAATATGTTAGTCATTTAGATTTTTTTTCTTGGGTAGTTGTATGATTGTAGTTGTGTCTTAAATATGTCGTTTGGTAATTAATTATGATTTTGTCATTGGTAGCAAATGACTCTGCCCACAAAACTAACAAGTATTATATTCAATTTAGTAACACATTTCTTGAAAGACAAGAATGTTTTTCAACTTGTAGGAATTTCATACCCTGATTGAGAAAATACTGTGACAAGGATAACTAGATGGATTCATTTGGTGTATATTTCCTAATTTAGCTACATCCCAGAAAAGACTCAATTATTTCTGTGATTCTAGTAAAGAAACATGGTCTGTACTATTCTGTTATGAGGACTGATTTTTGGAACTAAAACTTCAATTTTTAATTGGAAGATACCTGTTACGTTCTTGGGCTAAGGTTTTGAAGATAACTAGTCACAATTTCCTTATACAATTTTTATATGTTGTTTGTCTTCTTAATTTGTTTCTGTCTTCTTTATCCCTTACTAAGGTATTGTCACATCTAAACTTGTGCACAGGGGTAACTTGACACTTGTACTATTGCCAAGTTCTGATCTTCGTCTCTCATTCATAGGGGATGATCGTAGAACAAAGAGATTATTCACCCTTACCAACAAATCCCAATGCTCTGCTGTTATGGTTGATGAAATCCCAACTGATAGTTCTGGCTGATCCTTCCTTGTAAGGACTCCAAATAGCAGAATTTTTTATTTCTGGTGCTCTGAAAAGTCCAAGCTTTTGGGAATTGAATTACTTGGAAAGGTAATTTTAGCTATTCTTCTTGATTGAACTTATTTTCTTAATTTTAATGTTGTAGTATTTCATATGAATTTATTCTGCATTCTTCGTTGTTTCTCCTCTATTTTATTGGAATTTTGAATATATTTAAAAAATATTTATTTTATTAAAATAAATAATTATTTGAAGAAATAAGTTTAAACAACTGTAATTTTATTTCAGAGAATGCAAACACAAAAGCATGGTCATCAGTCATAAAAGAATACTATTCCTAAGGAGATGCAAACACAAATAAGGTATGTTAAGCATGCATACTTACAATGAGAGCTGTTTCCTGGTGATGATCCCTCACTTGTTGTAATGCTCCTGTTCCAAAAAAACCCATAAATTAGGAACATGGAATGTCTTACTTAAATATCAGAGTACAGCACACACAAAAAAAATGAAATTTTAAAAACAAACTGAAAATTGACATTACAACTATGAACAGAAAAATAAGGAAAGCAGCACGTTCAGACAAAATTTTGATAGCCATTATTGGTTCCCATTTACACTATCGTACTTTCAGTAAATTAGGCAGTTATGCAGGTTGAGTATTAATGAAGGTGATAATTAAATCGAACCCATAACAATACAAAATAGTAGGTGGAGTGGGTTACCACATAAATGATAGGCAGTTAGGTGTCGTTATTTTCCCATAGCCCTTCGTGATGGTCATGTCTAGTTGCATGTTCAACATCATCTTCCTCGGTGGCCTCCATCACAGGTATTTGGTCATTGACAGGTGGCATATCAGTCACATCGAATGTTGCATAATACTATAGTCAGTCATATCAAATTTTCTGCCTTGTATAACCATGGACCAAGTAGGGTCAGATGGATCTTGGACATAAAAAACTTGTCTGGCCTGCACTGCCATTATAAATGGGTCATCATCGTAACCACCCTTTTTGAGGTCAACTAAAGTAAAGCCTATTTTGTCTTTGCGTACCCCTGTATTCGCATGAACCCATCGACAACTGAACACAGGAACTCTAAATTGACCATAATCCAACTCCCATATATCTTCAATGACTCCATAGTATGACATTGACACGTTAATGGGATTGTTATCAGAAACACTACTAAAGTGAGTTGCCTCACCCTCAACACTAACCCCACTATTCTGCATGGTACTTCTTGCATCCTGTGACTTTGTGTAGAAAGCATAGTCGTTGATATCATATCCCTACCAGGTGGGTACATTCAGATTTGGGCCAAGGGCTAACAGTCGGAGCGTATCGGATGCTATGTCATCGGCAAAAGTACACTGCCTGAACCAGTTGACAAAAGTTCTATTATGTTCCTACAACAACCTCATCTTGTTCATTCTTGGGTTTTTAGCTGACAATTGTTTTTTGTGAGAATGTATGTACGGCATCACCTCTACTGTGTTGTTTAAGACATATAGATGAGCTTGGGATAGCCTTTGCAAATTCATGGTGACAACATCAAATCCTCGACTTCCCCTACCTTGACTCGTGGGTTGATGCCGATTTTGAGGAACCCCGACTGGCTGTGCGTTACTTATATAATTTGATGAAAACTCTATTGCTTCTTCAGTAACATATCTTTCAACTATGCTTGCTTCTGGACGATATTGATTCTTTGTGTATCCTTTCAGCACCTTCATGAACCTTGTAACCGGATACATCCATCATAAATAAACCGGGCCACACAACCTAATCTCGCGAACCAGATGAACAATTAAATGAATCATTATGTCAAAGAATGAGGGGGGAAAATACATCTCCAATTCACAAACAATAATGGCAGCTTCATTCTCCAAAATATCCAACTGCGATGGGTCAATAACCTTGCTGCAGATAGCATTAAAGAAAAAACACAACCGAGTGATGGCATTACGAACTTTTTCAGGCAAGATTCCACGAATGGCCACTGATAAAAGTTGTTGCATTAGTACGTGGCAATCATGGGATTTCAGCCCAATCAATTTCAATTTCTTAATTGACACAAGCCCCTTCATATTTGAAGAGTATCCTTGAGGAACTTTGACATTTACTAGACAATGACAAAAACTTTTTTTCTTAGCTGTGGACATTGTGTAACATGCTGGGGGCAAATATGTCCTAGCACCTCGTAAAACTGGATGTAGTTGCTCCCGTATACCCAACTCAACCAAATCCTGACGAGATTTTACACCATCCTTTGTCTTCCCCTTAATGTTAAGAAGGGTGCCAATCAAACTATCACACACATTTTTCTCCACATGCATAATGTCCAAACAATGCCAAACATCCAGATTGCACCAATATGGGAGATCGAAGAATATTGACCTTTTTTCCAGATGTTCTTCGCAGACAAATCCTTTTTTTGTGTCTTACCAAAGGTAGTTTCTATGTCTCTGACCCTTTGGTAAACATCATGTCCAGATAATGGTTCAGCCGCTATTTCAAGCTCATTATCTCCATTAAATGCCTTCTTCAAAAACCAATATGGGTGATTTCGGCTTAAAAATATTCTGTGTCTTGTATAGACTGTCTTCTTCCCATGGGTTAGTTGGATGTAACAAGTATTTTTTTTCACAAATAGGACATGCATGGTGTCCTTTGACACTGTATCCGCTCAAATTACCATAAGCGGGAAAATCGTTAATCGTACAGAAGAGCATTGCACGCAAGTTGAATGACTATTTTGCATTTGCATCATACACTTCAACCCCGTCAACCCACAGTTTGGTCAGGTCTTCTATCAAAGGAGCCAAGTACACGTCAATATCATTTCCAGGTTGTTTTGGACCAGCTATCATCATAGAGAGCAACATGTATTTGCGCTTCATGGAAAACCATGGAGGAAGGTTGTAAATCATTAATAATACCGGCCACGAACTATGATTGGTGGTCAGGTTACCAAAGGGATTCATTCCATCTGAGGCAAGCGCAAGCCTTAGGTTTCTAGGCTCCTGTGCAAAAGTTGGATACAAGGAGTCAAATGTCTTCCATTGTGTACAATCAGCGGGGTGTCTGATCATACCATCCATTCTTCTTTCATCTACATGCCACCTTAAGTATTTAGAATCCTGTACACCCGCAAACAACCGCTTCATCCTAGCTATTATTGGCAAATACCAACAAACCTTTGCTGGACGACTACTAGCGGTGGCTGAACCTTCAGTACCTTCCCCATCGTTGCCCTTGTACCATGAAAGTCGCAAGTGGGGCAGAATCGCATATCCATAAACTCATTTCTATACAGAAGGCAATCATTCGGACATGCATGGATTCTTCGGTACTCCAAGCCAACGGGACATAATATCTTTTTCGCCTCGTAGTGACTCTTCGGTAAGGTGTTATCTTCATGAAACATATTTTTCAATAACAAAACCAACTCAGTGAAGCTTTTGTCACTCCACCCAAATCTGGCCTTTAGGTTAACCAAAGCTAGCACAGCTGATAACCTACTAAAGCTTTTGCATCCAACATACAACAGCGTCTGCGCATCTGTTTGAAGATCATCGTAAATATCTGCATGACATTCCCGAAAGCCCTCTTGCCCAAGATCACATATCATGTCTTCAATTCGATCTCCGCTTTCTAGCTCAACCGGATGAGGTGGACATGTTGCTGTATGACCAACCAACTCACCATGCCATATCCACTTTATGTACGTGGGGCTAAAGCCATCACATATCAGATGCGATCTAATGTCATCCAACGAGTGACGCCTGCCGTTGACACATTTAACACAAGGGCAAAAGAACTTGGCATCTGTGGTTGCTGAATTTATTTGGGCAAATGACAAAAACTCTTCAACCCCGTGTTGATACGCTTCGCTTATGCGAGGTGCTGTAATCCAAGTTCGGTCCATGCTCAGTGTTGTGTAATACTAAGTACGATGATGGGAGGGAGAACAACAACAACTTATTATGAGATAAGAAGCTGCAATTCCTTGTTTGCAGAAAATTTTCCTAAGGCAAATGAACAAACAAACAAGGAAATTTAACAAATGGAGAAAAGGTTTAAGAATAAGAATGTGCAAATCATAATAGGTCCATGAGGTCCCTGAAGTATCAAAATTGGCATGAGAACCCGTGTGTTAAAGGTCTCAACAACAAACACACACTACAAACAAGATTAGCAGGTTGAAAGACAGTTGTGATCTTTGAGTAAAAAAAAACTGTACACTATTTTCTCAACCTTTTTGGCCTTGCATGCATTCCTTTTTTTTTAAATTCTGAACATTTCTTAAAATTTTCATTGTTTTCTTCTTCATTTGTGTCTAACTTTTACTCGGAAAAAATTAAATAAGTATATGATACTCGAGACTGATTATTAGATGTATTGGTAAGTGGGTAGTATTGTAATGTGTTTTCATTTTATGGTCTTTTACAAAAAGTTTGATTTAAAATAATCAAGTGCATAAACTCGGATTTCAACATACACATAATGGGATAAATAGATTGCTCTTTTAATGACTGATACATTTTCAGCAAGGTACCTACATTGAAACCATTTTCAGCAGTTTTCTTCTACAAGTATTGAGTTGTGGTTGGTGATGACCTCTACAATTTTGTCCGAAATTTTTTTAAAAATCTTCATGCAATTTCAGAAGGAACCAGACCTTTATCACTCTCATTCCTAAGAAAGATGAGGTTAGTCTTATGAAAGATTTTAAGCCTATTAGTTTATGTAATGTGACATATAATGTGATTATCGGGTTACTCTCTTTGAGGATTAGACCCTATATAAGTAAGTTGAAACATCATTTTTAATCTAGCTTTGTTCCTGGTCATTAAAGTGGTGACAGAATTATTGTGGCTCAAAAGATTTTCCACAATAAGAAACAAGAAGAGTAGAAAATAATGGATGGTGGTCGAAATTGATTTTGAGAAAGCTTATGATAGGCTTAATTGGGATTTTGTTGGTGATACCTTGCATGATGTGGGTATTCCTGGAAATATTATGGAGTTGATTTGACATTGTATTTTGTCTACATCCATTAAGGTTTTATGGAATGGGAAATCCTTGGAAGATTTTTCTCCCTCTAGAGAGGTATTCGCCAAGGAAATCCACTTTCTCTTTATCTCTTTGTCATGTGCACAACGAGGCCTTTTCAATTAATTAATCTAGTTGTGAGTCATGAAACATGGAATCCTATTTCTTTGAGTAGACATGACTCTCCCATTTCTTATTTGGCGTTTTCAGATGGTCTTATTCTTTTGCGGAAGCTTTGTTGGAACAGGTAATGCTGATTAAAAATATTATGAAGTGTAGGAGTACCTCAAATTAATTTGGAGAAATCTCGCATGTGTTTTTTTCCTAAAAATGTAGGAGTACCTCAAAGGAACCAGTTAAGTGTAGAAATTGGTATCCAATGAACTTAAGATCTTGACAATTATTTGGGAGTAAAGAACTCTTAGAATTCTAAAAGTCTCCAATTCAGACAGGGGTGTGGAACGACATCGAGCATGAGATCAGTCAGGAAAAAAGTCCACCACTACCACATTCCCAAGAGTAACAGGGGAGCACAAAAGCTTCCTTATCAATAGTATAACAAAAGACAGGAAGAAGGGACATGGTTTCAATGTAGGCAGCCATTTAGTCACATGTAGAAATGCCCAAAAAAAAAGTATAACGATTACAATGTTAGTGTTGGTACAAGTGTAGAAGATGAACAAGTACACAATAACAAGGAGATTATCCAAACTCAAGTGGGAAAAGCATTATATGCCAAGGTGCTAAAGCATCAAACAAGCTTCCACACAGTGTTGTTTTAATTAGGATGAAATGGTTTACAGCAATGAACCAGATGAAGAAGCTTGCTCTGAAGGAAGGTCCGTCAAAATTTTATCTGAGCATAAAAATGGAATCTGATGTGTCCACGCAAAATGTAAACTAAACTAGTGTAATTAGTTTTGGTTGAGTAGGCGGACATTTTGGGATAAAAATCGTGTTACACTTGATTGGTAAGACTAATATAAGGAGGAGGATAACAAAATATACTTTCACTAATTGAATGTATATTTTTTTCTTAACATGGAAAATAAATATCCAATCCCTTTCTCTCTTTGTTAAGCAAGATTAAATTAAATTAAATTATAGTACATACTTTTCGTTCTTCACGTGTATTTTGAGGCTGATATTGACAACACTAGGAGTATTGAATAGTTTGAATTCATTGCTGCCAGTATGGATCGGCATAAAGTGGAAAAGGAAGAGAGTTTGTTCAATGCTTTTCAATACTTTGACAAGGATGACAAGGGGTCAGTCTTCAGTTCATTAAATTGATCCTCCTTATATACACTGCTTAATCGTAGTACATACAGTTAGGTCAAGTAATGAGTTTAGCAACAAAAAAATCAGAATCACTAGTTGGCAAGTAATACCGAACTTCAAAGGAAGCCAAAATTGGTCTGCTCCATACGTAAAAAAACTAGATTTTCATCTGTTTTTTTGTTGTCAATCTTATTGCATTCTTGCTTAACTGAAATGTTGTTTCCATTTGGGATAGTTACATAACAACAGATGAACTTAGAGAAGCAATAACTGAACACCAAATGGGAGATGAAGCTGCTATAGATGAAGTCTTCAACGATGTTGACTTTGACAAAGTGTGTTATATAGCTTTTAATTAGAGTTGGTTTGTAGGGTTGGGTTTGTTGCTGTTTTTGTTGGGTTGTTGTATTTCTGTTATCATTTTCAGGAGATCTTCACTCATGTGTGTTTATGTAGTACCCCTGGTACTCTTTATGTTTTAATATAAATAACTTTTGCAGTTGAAAAACAAAAAATTGATACATGGGATCTAGCCACAAAAGCTGGGGTCACAGCAGCATTCATTATGTTTGTGACATTTGCAGCTTCAGCTATAACCCAGTGTAGACAAACTCATGAATGTTCTACTATCACGTGGCTTGCAAGGGTAGCCTGCAGGTGTGTCTGCACCTTTCAGGAACCAAATTCCTAATTAATGGAGCACTAGAAGAAGCAGTTCGGCCTAACAAAAAAAATGGTGTTTTGGCTTGTAACCATGTGCTGATTTTGGTTCTACAAGCTCTCATCAAAACTACTTAGATTATATTTTGTTAAGGATGGACAATGATGTTTTATATGGTTACTTCGATCCTGCGGCATTTGCGCCACACACAAGCAAAACAAAGCAATTTCAAATAAACAAAATTGAAATCTAAAAACAACATTAATATTACAACCATGTGAACATGAACAGGCAACTCTGTAATCAACATTCAAAAACCACACATACAAAGGAAATAAGCTTTATTAATGTGTCAAAACCAGAAAATTAATTGAAGGAAAACGTACTTCTTGGTTACTGTTATATCAGGTAACAAAGTCAAATCAATATGGGGTAACAAAGTCAAATCAATGCATATGCATAAACACCAATCGCAACATTAAAAAGGAGATTAAAAAGGAGCTAAGTAAATTATAGATCTCAAATTTGCTAAAAGATGATTGAGTTCTGGTACAACAAGCTTTACCTCCTCTACACTAAACAAAAGAAGCAACCGGAATTAAAAAGGAGAACACCAAAGAAACAGAACCCCAAGCTAGACAACATTATTTGCTGCTTCTTCACCCCACCTATCATAACTATCAATTATTAGACTGTCTTTGAGATAACCTAAGTTCTAAGAGAGAGGGAAAGGTAGCCAGATTGAGATGTATTGAAGACTAATTTCATCAAATGTAGAGAGAGAGGATAAGGTATAGGGGAAAACAATTAATTAATGGGGTTGGTTTCATTCATTAGTAACAGTGAAAAACTGAAAATAAAATCCCTAGTAGTTAGTTACTATGGTTTAACATATATAAACAACTAGAACTTTTTTTTAAAATAAAACCACTGGTACTTATTCACTATTACTAATTACTAGTTTCACAGTTATACACTGTGGCTAATGAATTGTAGTTAAAACCCTTTTCTTACTTTGGGTTAGGTGCCAAAAAAAGAGCGTTATTTTAGACACAAAGATAAAGACTAGTGTAGTACGGTCAATGAATGGAGAGTGGCGTGGGAAGTTGCTTTCCTCGCAACATTTGGCCTTATCCTTCATTCTATTTTTGCTTATACCCCCGCCATGAATGATGCATAAAAAATGAATTGAAAGACAACAAAAGTTGGTACAATCCCTACTACTACCCACACCATGAATAATATGATGAGCATGGATGCATGTGTTACATCTCCTTTCATCCTGGGCAACTAAAAAAATTAACATAGCCAATTTTAATTGGAAAACAACAAAATCAGATATAATTAAGGAATTACATTCAACTCTTTCCATCAGTACTCATAACATTTCATACAAACTACTGAAACTACCAAAATCTTTCATCATAAGGCCAATTTTAAAATAAATGAATTTACTTATGTAATTCAAATAAAAATTTTACAAAGAAGATACTTATATATAATTTATTCTCCAACTTATTCAATTACAGAGACAACTAAGGATAAAGACAATAAATCTAAAGCTCAAATTAAACATCAGGGGTTTCATCAAGTTCAGTGTACTAACTTAGACCAAACAATGCTCAATGAAAGTGATAATCTGGCACATGATGACACCACTGATGAAGGATGGCAGGAGGCTGTTCCTAAAGGCCGTTCACTCATTGCCCGCAAGTCAGCTTCATCAACGAGCCCCACATAAACCCCACTGAAATGCAAAAAAAAAAATTACATTTAACAGCTTCAGATTACATAAGAAGCTAAACAAAAATCGGAGTTTCTCTCACAAAACACACAATGTATCTTACCTTATGGAACCAGCTTACAAACGGTAAACACTACAATGTAGACCACGATGTAGACCACCAACAGGAACTAACGGCCTGAGATGACAACGAAGCAGAATCGTCAAATGAATGAAGGAATATAAGACATGCAAATGAAGGGATACACAAAGAAGACCTAAATGCAGCCTTAGCTTTGTCGGCGGCGGCTGAAAACGGAACAGGACGCAATGGACACGAGATGGTGTTTGTCGGAGACGATGCTCTTTGTCAGAGACGATGGTTTGTGTACCTAGCTAGGGCGCCAAAGTAAGAGTAATTGAGTCGAAATTTCAAGCAAAGAAGTGATACGGCGCGCCAAAGTAAGAGAAAGTACCAAGCACGTGCCGGCAACGTGATACAATTTCGGATACAACGACAGGTCCTAGCAAAGACCATCTTTGAATGACAACAACATCGAAAATCAGGGGCCCGCCACGTGTCTGTACAAACATACAACGATGGCTCTTCAAATAAACCCATCTTTGTATGTTAACGCATTAAATCACATGGCCTCCACATGTAACCACCAATAATACGAAGACGGGTGTTGGGGCAAGACCGCCTTTGTATCTAAATGACGAAGATGATGACGTGTTTCTACTTTAACAATACAAAGACGGGTGTTGGGTTAAGACCATCTTTGTATTTTAACGCCTCCAATCACGTGGCCTACACGTGAAACCACCAACAATCCAAAGACGGGTGTTGGGTAAAGACCGTCTTTGTATTTTAATGCCTCCAATCACATGGCCTACACGTGAAACCTCCAACAATCCAAAGACGGGTATCTGGATAAGATCGTCTTTGTATTTTAAATCCTCAAATCACGTGGTTGCCACGTGAAAGTACTAACAAAAACAAAGACGGTCTCACCAGAGCACCATCTTTGTATACTCGTCGGCCCACTCATGTGTTTGGCACATGTTACCATTAATGATACAAAGACTGTTTTTCCCAAAAAATCGTCTTTATAAGTTACCCACCTAAATATGAATTGCCACAATGGCTGCATGTCTACGACAGGTAGCGGCAAACGTCGTCGTTCTCATGCCCTTAATTACGAACATGCCACCGCTTCACCTTCTACGACGGTTCTGTGAAACCGTCGTAGAATTCCTGACGTAGAAAGCTGCTTTTGTAGTAGTGATTGAAGGAATAAATTCGAGGACGAATATCCCTAAAGAAGGAGAAAATGATAGAGACCAAGGAAAACCTCCAAGAAGAGAAGGAAGACCTAAGAGGAAGAATCCCTCAATCAAAGCCAAAAGAATCTAAGGAGAAAAAAGGTAAAGAGGATAAGCTTGGGCTTGAAATACCTATGAGGGGAAAAGTAAAGAAACCCCAGAAGCATTTAGAAGCGATCATCGGACTACAACCTCAAGGCCAAAGTGAGAGAAGAGAACTCAAGATGGTGCACTTGATTCAAGTGGAAGAAAGTCCCAACCTAATTATTAATGTACCAACATGGGCTTACAACCTAATTTTTTCTTAATTTTATTTAAGTGTCTTTACATTGATTTTAATTGAAATAAATGGGTTGGTTTGATACTAATTAGGTGTCAAAGTTTTAATTCTAAATTAATTTCTTGGTAATTATTATTTTCACTTCCTTTATTTTCTTAGACACTCCCCTTTTCTTTTTTAAACCCTAAATTACCCTAGTGAGGAGGATACACTCCCCCAAACCCCAATTACACGTTCACTGTATTACTCCCTTTGCTATTACTGCATCATGGTGTTGCTTGAGTTTCTTTGCCTGTTCATACACGTTTTTGTAATTGTTTTGCAATTATTTTGTATGTGATTGGTCTCTTAAAAATCTTAAATTGCTCACTGCTAAACATTTGGTTTGAAGACTAAACATGAATGTAATAGACAAAAACAAAACAAGATAATGTTGCCTTTTCCCTCAATACACTCCATTACTCCCCTTGGAATATAAATTAGTGTGTAACTTTTTTGAAAAAAAAATCATACTTTTAATGTCCTCCAAAGGATTAGCATTGTTGATTCTTCTAAAATCTCATGTGTACCACCGAGGCAAGCATAGAGGTCAATGGGGAAAATCTTCCTTTAACTTTTATTGTTTGTTTTTTTACCTCATGCATAAATATTGTTTACCAGACATAACAATTAATAGCTTATTTGAAAATTCATGAAGGTGCATATAAGACTAATCTATGGTCTTATACAAAGTCAAAAAGAGAGATCAATCTGTCAAATTTAATATGTATTGTGAAACAAACTAAATAAATATAAAATCTCATTGTTACAGAAATATAACTACTACTAGGAACAACATTTGCGCTTCTAGAATAAAAGTACTTATACTATATTATACAGCAAATGAATCCAACATATATAGATAATAACCCCCCCCCCCCCCCCCCCCCCAATCGTTGGAAAACAAAAACTTTGCATAATAACCTCCCCCCCCCCCCCAACTACAAACCAGCATAGATAAAAAAAAACAAAATAAACCTCCCAACCAAAGTAACTTTTTTGTTCGAAAGTGAGAAACACCAATTAAATGCAGATTATCTTTTGTTTGTCAAATCTGTTACAAAAGCTGGAAACCTGATATCAATTGTTTTAGATGAATAACCATTGGAGTCATGATGCAATTGAAAATTCGCAGATAAGGGGAGTGCATTTTTTCGTGCACAACGGAAATGAGAAAGAGATTAAAGGAAGTGCATGTTTACAAGGGTAATTTTGGGGGGGAAAGGAAAGTGTACAAGTAAATAAGGGAGTGGAAATAGCAATTTCTTTTCCATTTAATTTAAATTATAGTTTAGGCCTTAAGTTTGTTTGGACCTTTTGCTTTTGTTTCATAAAATTAGGGTTAGCTTCCTTGAGTGACCAGCATCTTGTACTAAACTCTATAAATAGAGATGTAATCTCTTTCATTTGGAGAGTTGAATAATATTTGAGGTTTACTCCATTGTGAGTATGAGTAGAGCATTGACTTCTCTTTTTTGTTCTTGGATTAGAACTTCCTTTTTGAATCTTATCAAAGTTTTTCATACTTTTGTGACGATTCCTTGTTTGGTTTATCACTATCCTAGAGTGTGGCGCCTTCTTTTCTATTTCATGTCTATTTCTTTTCTTATTTCAATCATCTTGTCCTTGTTTACGCCATTGATATATTTGTTTTAAATTCCTTTGTGCAAATTTCAACACTTCTACCTTCATCTTTTGTTTAATTTCTATAATTCTTTGTTACAAGATAACCAACTCAAGGACGATCCATAAAAATAATATGACTCCTGATGAGGACACCAAATAATGATAATAATACAATAGTCAACTGCCTCTATAACCCTTCTTGTCATCATCCTTGGCAATCATCTTTTGTTGTCTCTATGTGTATGAGTTGCACCCAGCTACTAAGACCTCCTGCAACAGTTGGCAAGTTTGTTGTATGAACCGATGATGACTCGTGTCCTTTGACACAGCTCTTAGATCTAGCAAGCTCTGCATAGCTCCTAACAGCATCAAATATAAATTGTTATTTAGCTTTCCTTACAATATAATCATGATTGCATCAAATGACAAATAACGGGGGAAAAACCCACCACCTAGTGACATGAGTTGGGAAGGAGAGGGAGAAGGTTTAGGTGTGGGTAGAGGAAGAAGGGTTGGGAAGGGAAGGGAAAGAGGAGGTTTAGGAAGGGGTTAGAAGGGAATTATAAGAGTTGGGAAGAAGAAGGGTCGGGGTTTGTGTGCAAAGGAAGGGAAGAGAAGGTGGGGGGGTTCTAGGGAAGGAGGGGGGCACGGGTAGAAGGAAGGAAGAAGAGGGAGCGAGGAAGAATTTGAATTGGAGGGTAGAGACTTTTCATCAAGTGGTAAGGGCCAATAACAAAAGTTATAGGAATCAATAGCAACTCCCTTTTTACTTCAAGAACGATGTTGGTAATCTCAAAATAAGCTTAACATTTTTTTTACAACAAAAATATAATGGTTTTTGACGGCCCAATTGGCCCTTTGTTCATACGGCTTTGTCTTATTTCTCCTTGATATCCTGAGTCTTTGTATTACTTGTTTGTAACCATTGATTTTTACTTTGAAAAAAGCTAATAGATTCATGTAAGCGTTATAAATAAGGTCAACTAACTCAACTATGATGCTGAGTGAAACTGTGCAAATTAGATTGGTGTTATGCGATTTCTTTTACTTAAATAATAAAAATTAATGTTTCAAAAAAAATTAAAAACTTTACAAATTATATTTTAAAATACCAAGGTCTATTGACCTTTTTCTATGCATTCATATTTTATGACAAACTTTCTAATACGTAGCCATTATTCACTAGTATAGCAATCGATATTGAAGTTCAGGAGTCCATGATGACATGCTTTAATGTTAAAAGAGAAGCATGTAAGCTAAAAAATCATCAATGTGGGAAAAAAATACAAACAGGAATTGATATTTCTTTGGTTCTACCAGCTATCATCATTGACCCTCATGCATTGACCCTTATGCTTTAATTGTGCATAATGCCGGTTAAAAAAATTAATTAAATCAAGCTAGAGTTTTACTGCACCGCCTACTAGAAGAATTAAGAAGTATGAAGAAAATATTAATTGAATTCAAAGATTATTGTGTTGCAACTCCTTTACTTCAGTCATTAGTATTCTTTGGCGCTAAGTTTATTATATTTTAATGTTTTGTTTTGCCTATAAAAGACCACCACTGTAACAGTTTGTGTGTGAAATAGAATGAATGAAATAGAGTGAATAATCCATTTCTCATTCTCCAGTGAGTACGTGAGTTAGTGTGCAAAAGGTTCTTCTCTCTCATTATTTCTTCTGCTGCTAAGTGAGGTGTGTGTCTGTGAATTTAATTTATCCCATTGGTAACAATTGGTATCATAGCTTAAGAGCTTGGTACTAGTAGTGTGAGTAAAAAAAAAAATAGAATGTGAGCAACAAGAGTGTTCTTACCATGTAAAAAAAAATAGATTTGATACACTTGAGAGAGAGATGGACACCAATTACAACATTGTTTCGTTCGGTCTCAAACTAGAGGGGAAGCTAGATTTTTCTTATTGGGAAACTTTGATGACTACACATTTGAGAGCTCACAATATTTGAAGCTTTGTTAAGATGGTATTAGCGGAAAGAGTGATGATACCGCTAGAAGGAGAGATCAGTTGGTGTTGTCAAAGATTCAACAAGGAGTTGACTATTCCATTTTCAGCAAAATCGTAAATGCCAAAACTGATAAGGAAGTGTGGGATATTTTGAAGTTGTCTTACAAAGGTGCTGAGAAGGCCCATAAATCTAAGTTTCAATCTCTGCGAAGGGAATATGAAAGGTATGAAATTTCCAATTATGAATTTGTGGAACAATATATTTTTGATGTATTACAAACCTTGTCAGCAATATGAAGGTGTATGGAGAAGACATCCTAGACAACAAGGTGGTGGACAAAACTCTACACACCATGTAGATGAAGTTTGATCATGTGGTGACTATGATAATTGAGTCCCACGATATAGACACCATGACCATAGCAGAGTTGTAGGAAAGCATTGAAAGTAATGTGAGCAGACTCTTGGAGAAGATAAGCAAAGTAAGTGAAGAAGCATAGAAGAGTCAGGTGAATCTTAATAATGTTGTGGAAACTAGTCAAAGTGTTGAAAGTAGAGGTCGAGATAACTTCAACAATGGAGGAAGAGGAAATTTTCAAAGGTAGAGGCCAAGGAAATTATAGAGGTAGAGGAATGGGGAAATATCAATCAAGGTAGAAACAACAATTTAGGGTCATTTGGCCGAGGAAGAGGTGGAGATACTTTTGGTAGTGCTAACCAAGGAAGAGGCAGAGGTAACAATTACCAAGGTCAGACAAATTTTAATTGCTATTATTGTGGAAAGTTTAGGCTTAGAGTTGCAGACTGCAGATTCAAACAAGTAAATGTTGTGAAAAGTCAAAATGTTGGTGAGAATTCTAATAGGCAACAAAGTTTATTTTTAGCCAGTGATACTTTTTCTGAGGATGAAAATATTTGGAATTTTGATACTAGGTGTAGCAATCATATGTGTGTGGAAGAAAGAAGTTATTTTCTGCTTTAGATGAAATAGTAAAATCTATCGTGAGATTTGAAAATAATGCAAATATTCCTATTATGGGGAAAGGCCAAATTACTATCAGATTGAAGTATGGTTCTCAAAATTTTATCTTTGATGTTTTCGATGTTCCTGGTCTTCATCATAATTTATTGAGTATGAGACAACCATCAAAGAAAGGGTAAGACATGCATATTCATCATGGCTATTGCACGTTGATTGACAAAAATGGAAGATTCGTTGATAAGGTAAAAATGACTCCTAATCACCTATTCCTTTTGATAATTCACCATGAAGAATTGTCATGCCCGAGTTTTGTGATTCCAAATGATGATTGGTTGTGGCATATGCGTTTTGGAAACTTTCACTTTTCTTAATTAAACTATTTGTCAAGAAAAGAAATTGTTTCTGGGTTTACCTATTGTGAATATTCCCAATGGAGTATGTGAGAGATGTGAAATTGGAAACAGGCACAGAGAATCTTTTCCAACCAGAAAGTCTTAGAAGGTGAGAAAGTTGTTGAAGATAGTTCATTCATATCTATGCTCGAATACCAACACATGGTGGTAGCAACTATTTTATCACGTTTATTGATGATTTTGGTAGGAAGACTTGGGTGTATTTCTTGAAGCAAAATTCAGAAGCTTATGATGCCTTCAAGATGTTCAAGGCACTTGCAGAGAAATAGAGTGGATGCAAAATCAAAATACTCAAAATAGATAGAGGCCAAGAATACCTCGCCTGTAGAAATTTCTTTGAGTAACATGGAATTCAACATCAACTAGCAACCAAATACATGCCTCAACATAATGAAGTTTCTGAAAGGAAGAACAAAACAATCATATACATGGTGAGATGCATGCTAAAGGCCAAGCAAATGCCTAAAGAAATTTAGGCATAAGCAATTGCCACTACTGTCTATATTTTAAACAGGTGCCCAACAAAGAGTGTTCATGATAAGACACTAGAAGAAGCTTGGAGTGGAAGGAGACCATCGATTAGACACCTCAGAGTTTTTGGGTGCATAGCCTATGCACATGTTCCAAACTAGCTCAGGCAGAAATTGGATGGCAAAGGTGAAAGGTGTATTTTCATTGGTTACAACATAGATTCAAAGGCATACAAACTTTACCATCCAAACATAAAGAAACTAATTATTGGCCAAGATGTGACATTTGATGAGAAAGGCATGTAGGATTGGTCTACAAAATCCCAGAAGGAGCCAATGGTGATTTCTGACAACTGTGAAGAAAATGAAAGACAATTAGATCCAGCCCCGATGAACTAAAGTCATCTAGGAGGCCATAGAAGAATCCTCAACTACCAACTAAATAATAAGATTGTGTCATGTTTAATGATAACGACCCATCCAACGAGGAGTGATCAATTTTGCTTTATTTGTAGATTGTAAGCCATTGGAATTTGAAGAAGTCTTAAGTGATGAGAATTGGATAAAACCCATGGATGATGAAATTCATGCAATAAAGAAGAATGATACATGGGAGTTGATAAATTTGCCAGCAAATAAAAGGCCTATTGGAGTGAAGTGGGTGTACAAGATAAAGTACAATCCCAATGGAGAAATTAATTGCTTCAAAGCAAGGCTGGTTGCAAAAGGATATAAGCAAAAGCCAAGTATTGATTACTTTCATGTATTTGCTCACATTGCAAGATTATATACAATTCACATTATTATCTCTCTTTTGACAAAAAATAATTAGAAGATATATCAAATGGATGTTAAATATGCTTTCCTGAATGGTATTTTGGAAGAAGTATCTGTTGAGCAATGAAGAAGGCTTTGTATAGGTTAAAGCAAGCACTAAAAGCATGGTATAAGAAAATTGATTCTTATTTTGTGTAAATATGTCCTTATGAGCACATGTTATATGTCACATTTTTTGATCCTAGAGATATTCTCATTATGTGTCTTTATGTTAATGATATAATCTTCACTAGCAACAATTCAAGGATGAGTGTAAAAAATAGGAAGGCTACTATTTTGAGATGACAGATTTAGGCCTAATGTCCTATTTTCCCGGCATTGAGGTTACTCAGCAGGATAATGATATTTTTATCTGCTAGAGCATGTGATATTCTAAAGAAATTCAAGATGAAAAATTCAAAACCAATTTCTACTCCAGCTCAAGAAAACTTGATGCTGAAAAAGGAAAGTGACAAAAAAATGGTGGATGCAACTCAATACAAGAGTATTGGAAGTCTAAGTTATATGACTGGGACTAGACCATATATAGTCTTTGGAGTTGGTTTGCTCAATAGATTCATAGAGGAATCACATGTTTGTCATTTGCAAGGAGTTAAGAGAATTCTTTGTTATATCAAAGGTACTCTGACCGACGGAATTTTTTATGCTAACGATAATGATGTGAAGCTTGTTGGATACACAGACAGTGATTGGGCAGGTGTTGGATTTCTTCTGCAATTGCTTTTTGGTCCACTTTTTCTTTATGCAAATATGTTCAACGGAAATTCGGTTTGCTGGAAAGCGCACCGGATCGTCAAGTATTTAAAATTAAAACGGATGAATCTAAGTATCCAACTTAGGGAACTAGTCTTAGATAGGGTTAAATTCAGAAATAAGGCATTGTTGAAATAAACATCGATAATGGATGATTTGGAACATAGTTAAACTAAATCTAGGCTAAAAGCAGTAAAAATGCAAGTAAGTAAAATTGACAGCAGTAGGTAAAGATGTTGGGTCTTTCTAACAAACCAGCTGATGTATATAAAGATGTTTCTCTAATCAATCATGCTTTTGTGTTCTATGTTGTAGCCTAAATTACTAAACCTCGATCCCTAGTTAGACTAAATCAATCCAAGCTTCATCCTCAAATTCCTCTTGTTGGACTAGGCTCAATTTAGACAACCCTCCTAGGTTTAGACAAAGTTAAACTAAGCTTCATCCTCAGATCCCTCTTGTTGGACTAGACTTAGCTTAAATAGCTTACGAAAGTTTAGACTAATTTAGCCTAAGCTTTGTCCTCATATCCCTCTTGTTGGACTAGACTTAGACCAAACAGCATTATAGTAATAGCATATTTAAAACCAAAACTTAATTCGCAGATCCCTCTTGTAAGACTAAGTTTCAATTCTGCTTCATTCAAGTTCTACGACAACAATACATTTCCCACTGCTAAAGTCACCTAACCAGGCACACAAATGGTTGATCAGACCAAGAGCATACAGAATTTAAGCACTGAAAGAAGCATTGAACACAAGAAACACAATCAATTAGATATTAAAATAATTACATCAGTTGTTCTTTAGAAATCCCCAACAAGGGTGTTTAGCCAGCCATTACAGAAGAAACCCTAACAATAATGAGATTACAAAACCTAGATATCTCTACAAAAGCTGCTCCTCTTGCTGCCTCCAGAGCTCTTTTCCTGAAATAGGCACTATGGTCTGCTCTAAAATTTGTGCCCAGGGTATTGGAAGACTTGTGTACCCTAATTCTGCACAAGACAGGCTTTAAATAGGCTCTGAATTCGCGATGTTGCACTTAGCGCGAGTAAGTGGATTTGAGCTTAGTGCCAATCGTGCGCTGAGCCTGACTAAAGACAATTGTTGCACTTAGCGCACTGATCTCGCGCTTAGCGCGCAGCCTTGATATTGATGCTCTGCCAGATTCTTCTGTTGCGCTTAGCGGTGGAAGTGCGTTTAGCCCACTAATGAGCTAAGCTCAACTGTCACTTTTAGCACTTCATGACTTAGCCTCTTTTTCACCTGAAATTGCACATATTTCATCATTAAATTCAATGGAAATATTCTAGAGACAACTTTAACCATAAAACAATATTTATTTACAAAATCACTACAAAATAACCATAAATTGGGGAAACTATACAAGTTTTGGAAAATGTTTTCTATACAAAAGTTAGTCGTATAAGACGACTAACAAACTCCCCCAAATTTACAGTTTTGCTTGTCCTCAAGCAAAGAAAGAACAGTTCACTTGTCCTCAAGTGATAAACTACAGTGATCACTCAAAATGATGTTTGCTTCACCGAGAAATTCAACCATATGAAATGAATATCATGGACTGCTTCAATCAATTGATTTTCACAAACATGCAACTTTTCAAAGATAGGAACATACCCATTAGAGTCACAACTGAAATAAGCTAGTAAGGATGGCAGAAATCAAGGAAGGATCATCAACCACAACCTCACAGTCATTGTTTCACTCAAGCTCAAGTGTTTAGGCTCGTTCCATCATAAACAACTAAAACAAGTCTCAAACTTTGCATTTCATCTCATATCATACAGCAATGAACACACAAAATGAATCCAAAGGACTTTCTAGGCTTGTAACAGGGTTAGGCTGCCAACAAAATCATGGTTTTTCTAGGATTCAAAATCTTAGGTTCTAGAAAAGCATTCATCCAAAGATAAACCTTCACTTTTTCATTCATTCACACCCCATACTTGCCTTTTATTTAGGCACTCAACTTCATTTCATTATTTTGCAGCATACACACTTATTAATTTCATTTGTACTTACAGTTTTTTTTTACATATAAACAGAGACATTATGCATATATACAGAAATAGTGTGTGTATGCTATTTACTTTTACCATTTCAATTCTTACCCAGTGCCTCCCCCAAATTTGGAACAAATTTACCTTAATAATTACTCCGCCAAATTTGGGGCAAATTTGCTTTGAACTGCGCTTCCTGTGGATGATGCTTTCCTACAACCTAAGTCAAGGTAGCAGGAGATAACACTGTATAGGCTCAGGGTTCAATCAATCAATAATTCATTCAGCTCAAATTGGGTACAAGGGATAATTCATTCAAGCACATGGTCAGCTTTTTGGCAAAGTGGCTATCACAATCAAACATGGCCTTCATCATCCTCAATTTCATGCATTCAGTCCATACTTCAGAGATTCACACAAAAATCAATACTAAATGATAGTCGTTTCTCTCAAAATTTAAGGATCACACTATCACCGGGATACGGTTAACGCATTCCTTCACAATCAATCTGACAAACTGACTAACATTTTTAGTCATACTTCCAATCACATGCTCATTCTCTTCTAATGGCTACAAGCTTGATCAAAACAATTATCTAATCATTCCAATCCACTCAAATCATACGATTGCTCATTCAAATCATTCTCAAACACTCATTTCATACAAAACAATCCACTGCATATCATTTTCAATCAATTCATTATTCAAACACGCTTTTGGTACAAGCAAACAACTCAAAGTGCTGAAATTTAAATAATTAAAATTTAAAATAACTGAAATATAAAGCAAACTAAATACTGATAAACTAAAATGTTCATGCTTTGCAGAAATTAAACTAAACACAATTTAAACATCCTGCTCATCCTGTGGTTGATCTTCATTAAGATCCAGTGCTACAGCTGCTGATGAATCCTGGATAGGCTGCTCTGGCTCCATGACTGGTGTAGATGGCTGGGTCTCCTCAGGAACAGGTGCAAGAGATGACTCAGGTATCTGATTTATGGAAGTCTCCTCCTCCTGAGCCATGTGTGCATCTACATCAAAATAAAAGGGCTCGGGAGGGGTGAGCTCATCCTCCCCCTCTGCTACTGGCTCCTCAGGAGCAGGCTCCTGGGTTGCGGAGGCCCCACCCCCTCTAGAAGGAGAAGGATGGGCTCTTGGCCAGGCCACCTGCGCATCAAACTCATCCATGCTCATAATGGATGGCAAGCCTAAGCCCTGCAAGCTCTGCATGATGCTGGACTGCCCCCTGTGTAAGCTCTGGAGCATGGAACGAAGCACCTGAGGTGTAAATAAAAATTCTGATGGTCCTGCAGATAAAGGAGCTGGAAGAACAGATGTAAATGCAGATGGGGCAAATGGAATTGGTGCTGGAGCTAAGGAAGGGGGAATCTCAAAAGATGGGGGAGCCTCAGACCTCTTCCCCTTGGCCTTGTGTGACCCTCTGAAGGTAACTGAGAGGTCATCTAGGTTCCAGCAGTTTTTCTTTACATGAGCCACATTAATAGCTGGATCGAGGCTCTCCAATGTCAATGAATCAGAAATGACTCCCCTGGCCTTGCATAGAGCAGTGATTAAGGCTGGAAACCTAAGCCTAGAAGAGTCATGTTGGGCGATCAGAGAAATTTGAGCTGAAATAATATATCCCACGTTCATATCCATCTTCTGAATGATTCCATAAATCAACCCAGCCCTGTCTAATGTGATATCAGAGGTGTGAGAGGTAGGGACCTAGTTGGAGAAAGATAGAACACTCCATGTCTAAGCGAGCGTGGTCAGACTCTTTCGTAAGATCTTTAATGGCAGTCCATCGGCGTTTAACTCGAATCCCCTTCCAAGGATGCATAATCGAGCTACCAGTTCCTGTGGTTCTGGCTTCAAACGACAGAACCTAGAGTATGCTGGAAAGTTCTCCCCCTCCTTAAGTATCACTGGGGTCTTCAGGAATGAGTTCAAGGTGTCTCCATCGAATTTCACCAAATGACCTCTCACCTTCACCTGCTTAGGTGGTTTATCCTCAGGGTCATAGAGGTTTGCGTAAAACTCCTTTACGATGGCCACATCAATACTGCCATCCATAAAGTTCATCAACTCCTTGTTCCAGTTTCTACACTCGAGTTCCTCAGTAAATTCATCGAACTCAGTGTGATAGAGAATGACATTCCTTTCAGGTAGAATCTTCCTAGGTACCACAATATCAGTGTATC
Source organism: Glycine max (assembly GCF_000004515.6). Lineage (NCBI taxonomy): Eukaryota > Viridiplantae > Streptophyta > Magnoliopsida > Fabales > Fabaceae > Glycine > Glycine max. The sequence continues at coordinate 17,140,749 of NC_016091.4, read as the reverse complement.
TCTCCCCAAGCCTCTTTGTGGAAGCAAAGCTTCATGATGAATCAACAATGATTCAAAGGTGTTTTGATGATAACAATGATGACAACAAAAGATGATGACAAAGGTGATGAACAAAAAGCTCAAAAGATCAAAGAACAACTCAAGTGAATCAAAGAACATCTCAAGTGAATCAAGAACAAGTCAAGAGTTCAAGAATCAAGGAGAATTCAAGACTCGAGAAGAAAGCCTAGAATCAAGAATCAAGACTCAAGATCTCAAGAATCAAGATCAAGATTCAAGACTCAAGATTCAAGAATGAAGAAAAGACTCAATCAAGATAAGTATTAAAAAAAAATTTCAAAACTTTGAATAGCACATGAGTTTTTGACAAAACCTTTACCAAAGAGTTTTTACTCTCTGGTAATCGATTACCATATTGTTGTAATCGATTACCAGTAGCAAAATGAGTTTGAAAAAGTTTTCAAACTGAATTTACAACGTTCCAAATGTTTTCAAAAGGCTGTAATCGATTACAATGTTTTGGTAATCGATTACCAATATCGTTGAACGTTGAAATTCAAATTTAAAAGTGGAGAGTCACATTGTTTCACTCAAAAGCTTTGTGTAATCGATTACACTTATTTGGTAATCGATTACCAGTGTTTGTTTCTGAAAAATCTAAAGATGTAACTCTTCAAAAAGGTTTTGACTTTTTCAAATGGGTTTTAAGTTTTTCTAAAAGTTATAACTCTTCTGAATAGCCTTCTTGACCAGACATGAAGAGTCTATAAAAGCAAGGCTTTGTTTTACTTTTCAAATTTAATCTTATACAATCCTTTACAAGCCTTGAATCTCTTTGAATCTCTTTGAACTTCTTCTTCTTCTTTGTACCAAAAGCTTTCTGAAGTTTTCTGGTTTTCTAAACCTTGAAAACTTATGCTATTCATCCTTTTCATTCTCTTCTCCCTTTGCCAAAAAGAATTCGCCAAGGACTAACCGCCTGAATTCTTTTTGTGTCTCTCTTCTCCCTTTTCCAAAAGAACAAAGGACTAACCGCCTGAATTCTTTTGTGTCTCCCTTCTCCCTTGTCAAAGAATTCAACACGACACAGTCTGAGAATTCTTTTGATTCTTCTCATTCCCTAATACAAAAGCATTCAAAGGTTTAACCACCTGAGAATTCTTTTGTATCCCCATTCACAAAGTATCAAAGGTTTAACAGCCTGAGATTTTTGTCTTAACACATTGGAGGGTACATCCTTTGTGGTACAAGTAGAGGGTACATCTACTTGGGTTTGACTGAGAACAAGAGAGGGTACATTTCTTGTGGATCAGTTCTAGTGGAGGGTACATCCACTAGGGTTTCAAAGAGAACAAGGGAGGGTACATCCCTTGTGGATCTTTGCTTGTAAAAGGATTTTTACAAGGTTGAAAGAAATCTCAAGGACCGCAGGTCGCTTGGGGACTAGAGGTAGGCACGGGTTGTTGCCGAACCAGTATAAAAACTCTTGTGTGTTTGTTTCCTTCTTCCCTACTCTTTTACTTTCCGCTGTGCATTTAATTTTCGCTTTTACTTTCTGTTAAGTTTCTCTTCTACTCCATATTCTCTTAACAACAAAAGTAAAAGCCTTAAAAGAGTAATTTTTAATTGGTAAAGTTTTAGGAATAATTAATTCAACCCCCCCCCCCTTCTTAATTATTCTGAGGCCACTCGATCCAACACTCTTGAGATGTGAACCTGGATCTATCAAATTTGGCCTAGGTAGGTGTAGAAGGAGCTTTCCTCTTCTTGGATGTCATATGCAAAATATAAGACAAAACACAAGAGATTAGCACAGGTTATTTTCACAAAAACATAAAAATAAAACTGAAATTTTGACTGGGCGCTTAGCACAGCAAGTTGAGCTTAGCGCGCCTTATGAAATTTTACTCAAGCGCTAAGCGTAGCAGGCTGGCGCTTAGCTCGAAGACACAGAAAACATTTTTTTCTGCAGGATAGGCTTAGCGCACAACTAAGATTAGCCTAAGTCTACAATTTTCAAAACCGAAGAGAGTTGGAGCTTAGCACAGCATGGCGCGCTTAGCTCAGCCTCAACAGAATGACACTCCAGCTTAGCGCACAGGGCGCGCTTAGCCTGACTACAAAAACTTAGAAAACAGTGAAAGAGTTGAGCTTAGCGCAGCAGGGAACTTAGCTCAACACACCACAAGGGCTTAGCACACAGACGCGCCTAGCCTTATTTAAAGGAAAACTTATGGAAGCAAAGTGGCGCTTAGCCATACAAGTCAGGCTTAGCGCTAAACAAAAATTCTCAAAATCTTAATGTATGAACACTAGTCCCGTTTAGTGCATAGGCGCACTTAGTGGGCTCATCACTTATGTTCATCAACAAGGATAAACGCGCTTAGCGTGACATGGTCCACTTAGCGCATTCATCTGGAAATCCAAAATTTTAACAGTTGCGATGAACAGGCTAAGCGCACAGGCATGCTTAGCGCGTTCATCACGATTTCCAGACAGAACCACAGGGGTCTTCACCCCTTTCAGCCATATTGCCCCTAATGGGCTTCTAAGTTGCCTAAAATCCTACATTGACTAACCCTAAAACTAATAACCTTAACCTAACAGCATAAACTAAGAAAACAAAGAGTCATCTATCCTAAGGTTTGAAGGATGAAAAATAAAAATAAAAATGAACTAACTTACTTGGATTGTTCTTGAGATGAAGCAATGAAGATGCAAACAAGCAGTACACACGTAGCAAAAAGTACACAATTGCTCAAGGTTAAGAAGGTGCAGAGGTTTGGGTCCAAAGGTAGTACCCAAAGTGCCTCTGCCTTTGGTTTTTAAAAACTGAAATTCGTATGGCTCGCTTAGCGCACAGCTGTGCTTAGCGTGCCCACGTGACGTTTGAGTTTAAAACCCAAGCGCTTAGCCTAGCCTCGCGCTAAGCCCAACTTGAAGTTGTAAAGTCCCGTAAGCATCTGGGGCTTAGCACGGCAGGCTGCACTTAGCGCTTTCTACAACACAAAATTTTTTTCTGCAATATGCGCTTAGCCTGAGATGTGAGGCTTAGCATACCATCAAGCTTCAACTTACAGAGGGTAGTTCAGGCTTAGCGCAACAGGTGCGCTAAGCACACTTCCAAGAATTCAAAACTCGTAAGAGATTGGCGCTTAGCGCCTCCTGACCCGCTAAGCCCAGCTTAAAAACTCAAGTTACAGAACGGATCTAGGACTTAGCGCAAGATAGCGCGCTTAGCACTACTACAATAAAAATTTTCCAGAGAAAAAGTGGCGCTTATCGCATCATCCACGCTAATCCCACTGGTTAAAGTTCAATTACCGTGAAGATGTGGGGCTTAGCACAGTGATGTGCACTTAGCTAAACTATTCAGCCAACCAATCAGGGGTCTATGCGCTTAGCGCAAGCAAGCTCGGCTTAGCGCGTGAAGACTGGGCACTTAGCACAAGGTCTACGCTTAGCGGATAAACAATTGCAAAAAAAATTTAATTCTTTTTCTGTCTATCTCTTCACACAAGCTTAAAACCCCTTGTTCATTACTAAACAAGCTAAAATTAATCACAATCACAAGCAAGGTATCCTAATTACATGCAAGAGATAAGAATGAAAAATAGAAAAGGGAAAGAAAAGCTGGGTTGCCTCCCAGTAAGCGCTCTTTTAACGTCACTAGCTTGATGCGTCATCTTGTTATCTAGGATCCAACAAAGTTCCTACTTCAAGGACTTTCTTCTGAGGTCTCTTTTCCTCCATCACATGCACTTTAAGACAGACATTTTGGCTAGGTGGATCTTTGTCCTCCTGGAACAAATCAAAGCTGATTTTTTAATCTTCTATGCCCATCTGCAGTATTTTCTTTCCCATGTCCACCACGTAGCTTGCAGTAGACATGAATGGGTGGCCAAGAATGAGAGGAATGTCAGCATCCTCTTCTATGTCTATGACAATGAAATCAGCTAGAAATATAAGGTGTTTAACCTTCACCAAAACATCTTCAATGACTCCATATGGCCTTGTGATGGAGTGGTAAGCTAACTGGAGGGTCATGCGTGCGGGCATTATCTTTATCTCTCCAAGTCGCCGACACATAGGAAGAGGCATCAAATTGATACTAGCTCCCAAGTCTATGAGAGTTTTGCCTACAACAACCTCACCAATAGAACATGGTATCGTGACAACTCCAGGATCTTTGTGCTTGGGTGGAAGAATACGTTGAATCACAACACTACAGTTACCTTCCACAACAATTATGTCACTATAGATGTACCGGTTCTTCTTGGTTAACATATCCTTCAAAAATTTGGCATAGAGGGGCATTTGCTGAAGTGTTTCTCCAAATGGCAAATTAATTTCCAGTTTCTTGAAGATATCAAGAAATCTGGCCAAATGTCGCTCTTTATCTTTCCAGGAGGGTACCAATGGATAAGGTACCTCCTTGCATTCAATAGGAGTAGCCTCTTTCTTCTTTTCTATGTTAGCCTCACTCTTGCCCTTCTTCTTTTCAAACTCAACAACCTTCTCTTTTTGTTTTTCATTTTTCAACTTTTTTACTTTTTCTTCTTCTTCTTTTATTTCTTCTTCTTTTTCTTTTTCTTTTTCTTCCTTCTTCTTTATTCTTTCTTGATAGTATTTTATTGGTGTCTCTCCTTCTTCATCATGTTCTGCTTCCTCAACAATTTCTAGAAGTTCAACTAAATCACCAACCAGTTCCAACGCCAGTTCATCAGCCAGCTGTTGTTTAAATCACTCCACCTTCTGATTAGCTCTACTTTCCTCTGCTTGAATTGCCATTTTGCTTCTAGTCATCACAGCTTTGCATTCTTCTTTAGGATTTTTCTCTATGTTTGCTGTAAAGTTTTTTGATGGTCTTTCAGCTAATTGCTTTACAAGCTGGCCCACCTGGACTTCCAGATTCTTAATTGCAGACTCGGTGCTCTTTTGGTTAGACATTGACACTTGCATGAATTGAGCTAGGGTCTCTTCCAGCTTCGTGGTTCGACCATAGAGACTTGGCATATGTTGTTGTGGCCTTGTAGATGAACCACCCTGGTCTCTATGGAATTGGTTACCAGGGTGATTTTGCCACTGTCTCTGTTGTTGATACTGCTGGTTATTCTGAAATCTTGGAAATCCACTTGTATTGAAATTGCCTCTGGGTTGATTCCCCATATAATTGACTTCATGTGCAATTTGCTCTTCATTAGGGATACAACATCCAGATTCATAAGCTCCACCACAAATTGTACATCCTGCAACCTACAAAATAGAAGAATGTGAAGTTTGTGCAGAATGAAGCTGAGTTGGCAACTTACTGAGTGTTTTTGTTAATGTCTCTAGTTGCTTGGATAACAACTTGTTTTGTGCCAACAGAGCGTCCTGTGAGGTTAGCTCCAATAAACTCTTCTTGGTAGGAATGTGGGCTCGATCTCTCAAAATGGCAATGTCACTAGCAACCATGCTTTCAATTAGGTTCATTGCTTCGTCAGGGGTCTTCATTTTGATCTTACCCCCAGCTGAAGCATCCAAGAGTTGCTTAGATTGTGGTCTCAACCCATCTATGAATATGTTGAGCTGTATTGGTTCTGAAAAACTGTGAGTGGGAGTCTTCCGCAATAAACCTCTGAATCTTTCAAGTGCCTCACTCAATGATTCATCTGGAAACTAGTGGAAGGAAGAGATGGCAGCTTTGCCTTATGCAGTCTTTGATTCTGAGAAGTACTTTTCTACCACTTCATCCCATGACTTCAGACTGTTTCCTTTAAAAGAATGAAGCCACCTCTTGGCTTCTCCAGATAAAGAAAATGAGAACAGACTCAACCTGATTGCATCCACAGGCACACCCGCCAACCTAATAGTATTGCATATCTCTATATAGGTGGCCAAGTGAGCATAAGGGTCTTCATTGGGTAAACCATGAAACAGATTATTTTGAATTAGTTGTATCAAAGAAAAAGGATATGTAATTGTCTGAGCTTGAACTTCTGGTTGTGAAATACTAGTGAAAAATTGTGGCACAATAGCACTTGAATAATCCTCCAGGATTACTCTTCTCGGCTCTTTAGCCATGATTGTATCTTCAACAGATTCTATATGAGAATGCCCTGCAATAGGAAAACTAGAAGATGCCTCGGAAGATCGAGGTTATTCTTTTGGAGTTGTTGCTGCTTCTAAATCCTACAAAAAAAATTTGATTCTCTCTGAATTACGCCTTCTATAGGTAGCGTTAATCTCCAAATCAATGGGAATCAAATCACCTGCAGTAGATCTTCTTTGCATACAAGAAAATAGAAAAGCAATTATCCAGTTCAAAAGAACAATGAATATACGGTAACTAAAATATGAACAAAAAGAACCAATGAATCAAAGAGAAAAATATAAAGCAATGCCGTAAAACTGAACTAAACTCTTCTTAAATCTAGTTCCCCGACAATGGTGCCATAAATACTTTGTTGGATTTCCGCTGCAGTTACTTTTTGGTCCACTTTTTCTTTATGCAAATATGTTCAAGGGAAATCCAAATTGCTGGAAAGCGCATCGAATCATCAAGTATTTAAAATTAAAAAGGATGAATCCGAGTATCGAACTCAGGAAACTAGTCTTAGACAGGGTTAAATTCAGAAATAAGGCATTGTTGAAAGAAACATTGATAATGGATGATTTGGAACAGAATTAAACTAAATCTAGGCTAAAAACAGCAAAAATGCAAGTAAGTAAAATTGACAGCAATAGGTAAAGATGTTGGGTCTTTCTAACAAACCAGCTAATGTATATAAATATGTTTCTCTAATCAATCATGCTTTTGTGTTCTATGTTGTAGCCTAAATTACTAAACCTCAATCCCTAGTTAGACTAAATCAATCCAAGCTTCGTCCTCAGATCCCTCTTGTTGGACTAGGCTCAATTTAGACACCCTCCTAGGTTTAGACTAACTTAAACTGAGCTTCATCCTCAGATCCCTCTTGTTGGACTAGACTTAGCTTAAATAGCTTACGAAAGTTTAGACTAATTTAGCCTAAGCTTTGTCCTCATATCCCTCTTGTTGGACTAGACTTAGACCAAATAACATTATTGTAACAGCATATTTAAAACCAAAACTTAATATGCAGATCCCTCTTGTAAGACTAAGTTTCAATTCTGCTTCACTCAAGTTCTAAGACAACAATACATTTCCCAATGCTAAATTCACCTAACCAGGCACACAAATGGTTGATCAGACCAAGAGCATACAGAATTTAAGCACTGAAATAAGCATTGAACACAAGAAACACAATCAATTAGATATTAAAATAATTACATCAATTGTTCTTTAGAAATCCCCAACAAGGGTGTTTAGCCAGCCATTATAGAAGAAACCCTAACAATAATGAGATTACAAAACCTAGGTATCTTTGCAAAAGCTGCTCCTCTTGCTGCCTCCAGAGCTCTTTTCCCGAAATAGGCACTGTGGTGTGCTCCAAAATCTGTGCCCAGGGTATTGTAAAACTTGTGTACCCTAATTCTGCATAAGACAGGCTTTAAATAGGCTCTAAATTCGCGATGTTGCGCTTAGCGCGAGTAAGTGGATTTGAGCTTAGCGCCAATCGTGCGCTGAGCCTGACTGAAGACAATTGTTGCGCTTAGCGCATTGATCTCGGGCTTAGCACGCAGCCTTGATATTGATGTTCTGCCAGATTCTTCTGTTGCGCTTAGCCCACTGATGAGCTAAGCTCAACTGTCACTTTTAGCACTTCATGACTTAGCATCTTTTTCACCTGAAATTGCACATATTTCATCATTAAATTCAATGGAAATATTCTAGAGATAGCTTTAACCATAAAACAAGATTTATTTACAAAATCACTACAAAATAACCATAAATTGGGGAAACTATACAAATTTTGGAAAATGTTTTCTATACAAAAGTTAGTCGCATAAGACGACTAACAGCAGGAAATGTTGAAACAAGAAAAGGCACATCAAGGTACGTATTTCATCTAGGTGCAAGTGCAATATCACGGTTTTCGAAGAAACAACCAATTGTTGCACTTTGAACGACAGAAGCGACATATATTATAGCAACTAGTTGTGTCACACAAGCAGTATATGGTTGAGACGATTTTTAGAAGTGATGCATCATACACAGAATACTCCCACAAAAAGATTTTGCGACAAGAAGTCTATCATTGCATTGAGTAAAAATCCAATTTTTAATGAGAGGTCCAAGCACATTGATATTCAATTTCACAAGATACGAGAGCTGATAGCTGAGAAAGAAGTGGATATTAATTATTGTCCGACTCAAGAACAAGTAGCAGATATTTTTACGAAGCCATTGAAAATCGAGTTATTTTACAAGTTGAAGAAAATGTTCAAGATTATACAAGCTTGATTTAAAGGAGACAATGTCAGTTAAAAAAATTACTTAAATCAAGCTGGAATTTTTCTGCACCACCTACTAGAAGAATTGAAAAGTTCACCACCGCCTAAACAAGTTGAAACCACCTAGCTAGAAGCATGAAAAAACTACCAATTGAATTCAAAGATTAATGCACTACAACTCTTTTACTTCACCAACATTAGTATTCTTAGGAACTAATTTTATTATATTTTAATGTTTTGTTTTGCCTATAAAAGGCCACCACTATAACATTTTGTGTGTGAATTAGAATGAATGGAATATAGTGAATAATCAAATTCTCTTCCTCCGTTGAGTATGTGAGTTAGTGTGCAAAAATTCTTCTTCTCTCGTTATTTCTTTCGCTGCGTAAGTGAGGTGTGTGTTTTTGGGTTTGATTTATCCCACTGTTAACAATACCTACAACGCATACTATATATGAAGCCATACAAAGTATTCCAACAAAACCATTATGATTTCCAAATCTATTCATAGCATAATCAAATTAAAAAAAAATTGGACTACAAGAGCCCAAAGGATGGTTTCAGTTTTCTTCTAAATTAGATTGGAGACCTAACTCACCTAATAGGAGATATTGGCCTAAGAGTGAGAACCAACTCAAATGGTACAAAAGGAACTGCAACGCGACAACTCGCGGCACCCCAACCCCTCTAGCATCATATGAAATGAGCAACAATAAAGAAGGATCAAAATCATCAACAAGAAAGAATAGACAACTCCCTTAATAACCCAAGTTGGCTGAGGTCAGCACACCCATTAGCCTCCCTATAAATATCATCAAAGGAGGTATTCCATCCTTGCAAGGAGAGCATCTGTTTGATATCCTTGACCATAGGTTGAAGGTATTTTGAAGAAGGATTGCCTTGTTGGATCAACTAAACAACATGCAGAGAATTCATTTCAAAAACCACATTGGAAAAATTGTAGTCTTTAGCCAACTGAATACCCAATTTAATAGCTTGCAACTCAGCCTACAATGCATTGCAACGTCCAAGATAACGATGAAAGCACACAATAGGTCTAGTATTTGAATCCTGAATGATACCACCACAGGAGGCCACCCCTGATTGGGCATTATACCCATTTGACAATAAGTTATATTTTTCGATGATCAATTTGATGTTAAGAAATAAAGTTTACGAACCAATCTGTCATTAAATTGTCTATACGACTAATTTGTTTAATTTTTTTTACATTCAGAAATTAAATTTAAATGTTTCATCTTTCAGAGTCAATTTATTAACGCTTCACACTTTTAAGAATAAATTTGACTATTTACCCACATAGGAGAACACAAATAAAGGAAGGCATAGGGTGCGCCCCTATTCAGTCAACAAGTACAGCATAAAACAAACAAATTGAGGCACCTAAGCTAACAAAACACACTTAATAAAAGCATACACAAATGCTCAACCACCGAATGTCACAAGTCACAAGTAAAATAAAAAAGCCACGACCAATATGATAGCAGGACCGACCCAAAGGTAAAGCAACTAGAGCTATTGCTTTAGGCCTCCAAAAAAATTATGCCTAAAAAAAATATTAAAAATTATAAGACTCGTATTTTCTTATAATACCCATAAAAAATAATACAGAAGAAATATAATTTTAATTTTCATTAAGACCCATAATTGCATTATTTAATTTCTACTTAAAATTAATTACTCGTTGATTCCCATTAATTAATGTGTCTCTTGATTGATTATATCAAAGATTTCTCAATTTGAATATATCAGTTTTCATTAAAATTAATTTAATTTTTTTTCTTATCTTCTCTATTTATCAAAAGTAATCCTAAAGTCACCCTCTATACTCTTCCAAATTAGTTGAAATATCACTTTGATTCTCATCTATACTCTTTGTGACTCTTGTGCAAATTATTTTTTTCTTTATTCTCATTTGATTAAGTCGCTTATTGATTTTTTTCCTCAATATTCCTTGTTTTGCTTTTGATTTGTGGTTTGGTTTTTTTGTTCCTATTCTGGTTCACATGTAAGGTATTACACATGTTGTTTTAATAATTCTTCTATCCATTTGACTAAATCATTTATGTTTTTTTTTTCGCTTTTTGAGATATGATTGCAATTTTTATAGTTTTTTTACAATTCATTTCTGGTATTATTTTTGTATAATTTCTTGAAATTCTAAAATATTTTTGTTTTACATTTATTAGTTTCAGAGTTCAGAGAGCATTGCGATGAAGTATCTCAAGTCAAAGAAATATATAAAGTAATCCATTTGCAAGTTGGCAATATTGTTCTAACAATTTTTTCATAATCATGATTTATAATTTTTATTTATTTTTTATACATTAGTTACTTTATTTCAAAATGTCAACTCGAAAATTTGAATCTGGTTATTCAAAACTTTTTTTTTTAAAAAAAAAAAGAGTTGATGTTTTAATTGTATCACAAAAAGAGGCTCTAGATAGATTTCTCAAAATAGATAAAAATAAATCTAAAAATATAGGTAATTGCTCATTGAACAAAAAAATTAACAATGTAGAAATTGATGAAAATGAAAATAAAAAGGAAATATTAGTTAATGAACAAGTTAACAATATAGTAATTGATGAAAATGAAGATAGCAAAAAAGTATTATTAGTTAATCTTGAACGTTCATTAAAACATGATAATCGTTTGGATATTGATGGATTAGATTTATTTATAGAAGTAAAATTTTTAAAAGAGAGAAATTATACAAGTAGAAAATGATACACTGATTGACATACTTAATTATATAAATAGGATTAATTCTTTTCCGAATGCTTTTATTGCTTATAAAATAATGTTAACAATTCAAGGTAGTGTTGTTTTGGTGGAAAGAAATTTTTTAAAACTAAAATTAATTAAATCTTATTTAAAATCAATAATGTCTCAAGAAAAATTGAATAAATTAGTTTTAATATCGATTGAAAAAAAATATTAATGGAAATCAATTATAATAAATTAATAAATAGTTTTACATCCTTAAAAACTTGAAAAATAAATTTTCAATAAAAACATTAATTTTTGTTTTAAAAATTATTAAATTAAAAAAGATCTCATTTTAAAATTGGCATTAGGCATGTAAATACGAATTCAATTTCCGTAAGCAGAGACGTGGCAAATTTATCCACTCAAAGAGTGAATAATTGAAACCCGAGACCTTGTTATGCAGCCAATACCTTCAAAATGAAGTCATCACCTTTGTATTTGTATTTTTGTACAATTTTATATAATTAAACCATGAATTACACCTCATTGAAAACCAGGCAAAGGTTATCGTTCCTGCTTCGAAGTTGCATAACGCATTCCGCAGCTTTGCAATGCCACGCCCAAAGCTTCGTCCAAGGTTTGCTCCCCAACGCCGTTCTCGAAACTGACCTCTTGTTAGTCTACTCTAAACTCGGCCTTCTCCGCAAAGCTCGCAAAGTGTTCGATAAAATGCTCGACAGAAGAAACATGTACTCGTGGAACATCATGATTGCCTCCTATGCCCAGCATTGCATGTATTATGATGTCTTAATGGTTTTCCACGAGTTCAAGCACTGCTGCCTTAGGCCTGATCATTACACCCTGCCCCCGTTGTTCAAGGCATCTGTGGGAGTGGACGATGCTTGCATTGGAAGCATGTGCCACGGTTTGGTTATAAGGATTGGGTATGAAGGATATGCTATTGTGGCAAATTCTCTGCTTGAGTTTTATGTTAAGTTTGGGGCGATGCCTCAGGCTTTTTGTGTGTTTTCGAACATGTCATGTAAGGATTCCGTGACATGGAATTTGATGATCTCGGGATTTGGAAGGGCCGGTTTGTATTCGGATGCAATGCATTGTTTCAGGGAGATGCTAAGTTTGAATGAGATGATGAGGGTGGATTTCATGACTCTTCCTAGCGTTATTAATGCTTGTGGAAAGGAAGGAGACTTGTTGAAAGTGAGAGAAGTTCATGGCTATGTAGTGAGAAGCTTTGGTTTTGATGCAGATGCTGCCATTGGGAATGCATTGATTGATGTGTATTGCAAGTGTGGATGCTTGAATGATTCAGAAAAGATTTTCAGGACCATACGCCACGTGAACTTAGTCACGTGGACCACCATGATATCTTGTTATGGGGCACATGGAAAAGGGGAGGAATCTCTTTTGCTGTTTAAGAAGATGGTAGATGAAGGGTTTAGGCCAAACCCTGTTACACTCACAGCAATCTTGGCCAGTTGTAGCCGCTCAGGTATGATAGATCAAGGCAAGCACATTTTCAGCTCAATATGTTCAGACTATGGATTTGAGCCTACTGTTGAGCATTATGCTTGTATGGTGGATCTTCTGAGCCGCTGTGGGTATCTTGTGGAAGCACTTCAGTTGTTGGAAAGCAAGAAATCATCAGTGACAGGAAGCATGTGGGGTGCCCTTCTTGCTGGTTGTGTAATGCACAAAAATGTTGAAATTGGAGAAATTGCAGCTCATCGGCTATTCCAATTAGAACCAGATAATGCTAGCAACTACATAGCTTTGTGTGGTATCTATCAATCTCTTGGTATGGTTGATAGCTTGTTAATTATTAAAGAAAAAATGAGGGACTTAGGTTTGATTAAAAGTCCTGCTTGTAGCTGGATCAATATTGCTGGAAGAACCCATATTAGACCACCTGTCCCATCCTCTGGCTCAGATGATTTGCAAAATAATATATCAAATTAGCTAAACTCTGTTATTGACTAATGATTTGGGAGTAGCAAATCTGCTACATGTAGATGATACCTAGGTCATTGGTTTGTACTTGTAGAGCATTAGAGCCACTTCACTTGATTATGGCCAGGAGGGCTCAGTAGAAGAGCAAGGTTCCAAAAATTTATTGGCTTAATATATTTTTTCTAAGTTTTTTTTTTGTTCCTGGAAACAACTAGTGATCATAAGCATTCCACTAAGGAAAGAAACAAAAAATATCATAGCTAAAAGAGCCCTTTGTTGCAATTATTACGAGTGTTGCTTTAGAATGATATATGGGACTTCCTTTTGTTATCTGTTTCAGTTTTACTTGAAATTCTTAATGTATGCATGCTCTTGTAAAATAGTTGTTTAATTTTTCCAAAGTATCTCCTTGTACAAAGTGATGGCAGGTCTGGTTCTAGAAGGAACAGTTTGATGCTTGACAACATGATAATTTGAATGAATTTTTATGTTCTTGTATTTTATATTCTTCATTCTATTTAATGCTTGAATTCTTCATTCATGTTTTTATATTTGACAACTGGTAAATACAAACTAATGAACCAGAATTCTTCACCTCATGTGATGAATTATGGGATAGTCTAATTTGAGTACTGATTTAGCTTTGTTCATGGTTTTTCTATTGTTGCTCACTTCCATGTTTACATAATTCATCTCTGTACTTCACTTTCTGTCATGAACATGAGGCATCAAATCAAAATTCTCAAGGCACATAGAACAAAATTGATCCAAATAATACAACTCTGCATACTTCTTTACAGTGTAGAAACTTCTCTCTTTCATACTTGTTTGTTACTTGAATTTTTTTTGTAGATTTTAGTTGGAAATTTGGATCCTGATGTCACAAATGATCGCATGAAGCAAGTTTTTGGCCCGTATGGAGAATTAGTTGGTGTGGCAATTCCAGTAGGCAATTTTTTATATTTGATATTTAACTTTTGTGAAATGTTTTTCTACTATAGGCAGCTCTCTGATTATGCCCTGGTTTTTCAAGCATCACGAGGTGTGCGGAAGGGGCACGAATGGATATTATAGACATGCTCAGGGTTATGCAAATTAAAGTATGCTCCTTCAGGACAGAATCCCAGCATGTATGGTGTTCAGTTTTCCGGGGTATGATAGATAAGTAGATATTAACCATCACAGCTAGAGCTGTCAAAATGGCCCTCAGCTCTCGGGCTGGCCCTGTTTGGCCCTCCTAATCACCCCTTCTCAAAGACACACGGAGCTTCTCAAAACCAAATCGGTATGTGCACAAAACTATGAAAATCACCCCTTTTTCTGGATTTTGATTATAGCTTGGAAACTAGACTTCAATTTGCTTTTGAATGGCTACGATTATGGTTAAAGTATGGTTATATTCCTTGTCAGATTTATCCCCAATTTCATAGCAAATTAATACCAAATTCTTATTCTAGGGTAGAATGATTCAAGTGTTTTGATTTTCGGTTACCCCCATTTGTCTTGTAATCAATTTGATCTTTTTTTGGTATTTTTATAAAGTTCAATTTGGTATTTTTTATTTTTTAATTCAATTTAGTCATTTATCTTTTTAAAAAGTTTATTTGATCTTTTATCTTATTTTTTGATTCAATTTAATTATTTATCTTATTTTTTAATTTGGTCCTTCAATCATATCCAATTGGTATAATTGATTTTGATTAAATTAATTTCTAATCATTAGATATGATTGAGATATTTACCTAAATTAATTTGAATATCTTTTACTTTGTTTTTTTTTTTTTGCTGAATTGAATATCTTTTATCATAGTTTTAAAAACTAGTCCAATGATCAACCTAGTTGAGACAATGGATTATTGTGTCAGTGATTAAACCAATGAGTCGTTAATTGACTTGCATGACCCGGTCTGTATTAAAAAAAATATATCATGTGTCAAGTATCTAAAGCAATTAAGCATAAACACTCTTTAAACATAACACATTGAACAAATAATATCAAAACTAAATTAACACATTGCAACAACAAAGTGAAATGTGCAATCGAAGAGGGAATATAGAATGAAAAAAACATGGTTGACAACAAATTAATAAGAAAATATTATAATTCATAAGCTTGTAAACAAAAGAAGATGAAAATAACAGAGGTTTCATGGCGGCATAGGGTGACGTCGACGGTGGTGCAAGGGAATGTTGTTGACTGCGAAGAGTGGGGACTGAGGACCTTTAAGGTTTTCAAAGGAGTAAGATAGTCAAATGTGTGACCTTTTCTTTGTTTTTTGGTCATTAATGTTAAAATGACATTGTTTAGAGTAAGTTTGTTTTTTTAAAAAAAGTTGCATGATCCAGCTCGAATCAGCAGGTCACCACTTCAACCACACTAGGTCAACAAGTCACACCGAGTTGACTGCATAATCGATCTAACATCTAACCCGATTTGGTCATACCTCAAGTTCATAGTCGAATCAGTCTAGGTTTTAAATTATTTTTTAATCATTGGATATGATCGAGATATGTACCTAAATTGTTTTGAATATCTTTTACATTTTTTTTGCTTAATTGGATATCTTCTTCTTTTATTGATCATGGTATTGATACGAAATAGCTTCGACTGAAAACGGTAACTAATCTTCGCCGGGAACCGTGAGTGCATAGAACGTGGGTATTCCCTTGCCAACACAATTTATTTCATACTCAAGGATCAACCAGGATTCGAATCCTGAACCACTTGGGTAAGAGACACAAGTCATTACGATTTGTATCTACCGTTGTTGGTGCTAAATTGGATATCTTTTACATTGCAACTTGTATCTCTCGATATATACTATATAAGAATATAAAATAAAATAAAAAGAGAAAAGGTGAAAAAAAATAATTGTACTCTATTTTAGTTGAGGACATAATAAATTTTAATTTTTCACATTTTTATTTAAATTTTTTTGGAACTAAGTTAGTTTGATTTATTTTATTTAAAACTCTCAATTAATTTATTTTTATCTAAATATTTTAAATATTTACAATGAATTTAAAACAGTCTTTTTTTTAACAATCTTAAAAATTTAAAATAAATATTTAACAAAAAAAAAAAAACAATTGGATCACCATGACTTTGATCACTAATATTTGTGAACTTTGTTAATGGACTCAAAACTAGTTCTACTTGGATTAACTATATGTTAACAAATTTTGATGCAATGTGAAATTATAATGAGTTTAATGTTATGCATTGTACAATCTTTTTCTCAATTATAAATATTAATTAAGGTTTAAAAAGGAAAAAAATGAGATTTTTAGTAATAGTAAGTTTTTTTTAACCATGTTATTAATACAAAATATCTACTAATTATTAATATCCATCAAAGGATCTAACTAATGAGGTTGGTGGGTTCTTCCATCCTAAAGTTATTTTTTTTTTCATCTATAAGATTAGAACCCAAGATCTTTATTTAAGAAGATTGAATTTCGATATCACTCGAACTAACAACTTGCTGGTATTAATTAATAATTATTTGTTGTTAAAAAAACTATCTTTTCATTTTAAAAAAATATAAAGAATAAAATATATTTTTAATTCTTTAACTATTTGAAATTTTTGTTTTTATCCCTCAACTAAAAGATGTCTGATCTTTAGTCCATGAATTATTTTTCCATTTGTGTTTTGGTGCCCGTCATTAAGTTCTCCCTTTAAATGATGTGGTGACTAATTTGTGACACTTTTTCCTCAGGATTAAAAATTATTAGGAATTGTTTGGCAAATTTATTAAGAATTTGATTAATCATTTGCTTTATTTTATTTTTTAAAAGAATCATGAGCAAAAGTATCATCTACTAGTAGGGGTGGGAATAGATCATATCAGGGCTTTAAAAGGCCCGAGTCTAACTTATGATGAATTTTTGAAGCCTAAGTTTGTCCTATAGCCTATCAAATTTTGACTTGGTCTGTCATTTTTAAAAGTCTGGCTTGATAGCCTCTTTAGAAAACCTTATTCACATTAAATCTTTAATATTCCTTCATGGAAAATGAGGAGAAGAGTTAGTAGGCTTTCATCACGAAGAAAGAATATATGCATGAATAAAAAGAAGGTAAAAAGAAGATGAAATAAAAGATGTTAAAGACATAAAAAGATGCAAGAAAAAATGGTAACGTTTTGAAGTTTTACCTTTATCAAAGCTTGAAGTGAAAAGGATATGATTGTTGTTTACTCTAAAATAAGAGCATAACATGAAAGTTAAAAAAAATATTAATTGTATCAACAAAAATAATATAAGTATACATTAATACTCAGAAAATAATATATATATATATATATATATATATATATATATATATATATATATATATATCAACCTTATAATATTTTTAATAAGCCTAAACCTGATTTATTTAATTTAATAAATTTTTAAAAGAGTTTGAATTTAACCTTTTAATTAGAAAGATCGACCTAATCTATTCTCACCCTTATTTACCAGATAAATCAACAACAATCACAAAAGAAATAATCAAAACAATAAGAAATCTAATAGTGAAGAAGAATTTAAACCACTTTCCAAGTTAGTTATAAACAGCAAAAAGAAATTGAAAATAGAGTGAACACACTCCCATCTCGCACACACTCAGATCCGAACACTGCCGTGTTGCCCATCTCGCACAAACTCAGATCTGAACAAAATATTGCTGCCTAGCTCCACACGCTCAGATTTGAACATCACCGTCGCCCACCTCACACACTCAGATCTGACTTGTACACACCATCGAAAATGGTTTTAAGACACTCAGATTTGACAATGAGGTGGCGTAGAGAGTGAACAAGCACCATCGAGAGCGAACGTGGCCCGCCGCTACGTTTTGTGGAGGACGTGCTCCGGGTTACAAATCGGAGGAGGAATCACGTGTTTGGGGTGATAATCCTCAACGTTGCCGAGAAGCTCCACCCCGATGCTGCTGATAATCCCATCCCCTCCTTGTTGCCTCCGCTTTTGATGAGTTCACATATGCTGTAGAGACCAAAGTGCAAAAAATGTCTACATTCATAAGTTCTTATTCTCTCGCTGTCATTGTAATTGCAGACAAAAAAAAATGTAACATTAAGTTACGTTTTTTTAATACTTATATTTCTTATAACATTTGATGGAAAACAAAATTTATAAATAAATTAATAATAATATAAATTTAATTTTATAAAATTATAACTGATATTTATTTATTTATTATTTTTTTTACTTATATAAAATAATTTAAAACTGACTATTAATTTAGTACAAAATAAGTTAAATTATTTATTTGATTTTTTTATAGTTTTATGATTTTTATTTTTTTAGTCTTTATAGTTTAAAATAGTTTTTTTAGTTCCTATAATTTATATTTTAATTTTTTTTAATCCCCATAATTTTAAAAGTAATTTTTTTAGTCTTTATAATTTTATAATTTTTATTTTTTTTTAATCTTTATAATTTTCAAATTACAAAATGAAAATTAAAATATATGAACTAAAAAAATATGTTTAGATTACAGGAAAATTAAAATGTAAATTATAAAAACTAAAAATCACTTATAAATTATAAAAACTAAAAATATAAAAACTATAAAATAAAATGATAGGAACTAAATAACTAATTTAATCAACTATTTCTTGTGCTCTAAGGCGTAAGGCATGAAAGTGAGAACAAAGAAAATTTCTGATGCATGCAAATACAAATACCCAATTGAAGAATTTAAAATAAGATAGATTCTTCATATTCATAATAATATTTGGTTTTTTATTTTTATTTTCTTTTATAACTAAAAAAAAACAAAATTTGTGTGTTGATTGAAATCTAATTTTTGTATCCTTAATTCCGCATTGAAAATCTAGTCAACCCTGGTTTTGAAAAAAAAACATTTCGGGAGATTTCAACCGCCAGAAAATGGTTAAAGTTTAAGATCAAGACCAATAAACTTTTAATTGAAAGATTAAAAACGTATTTTATTTAAAAATAAAAGACAGGAAGAGAGTAAAACGACAGTAGTTTGTATAAAAGTGTCGCTATAAGGAAGAAAACGAGATGAGTAAGGAAACGTCGCAGCGAGCGAGCGAGCGATGGAAGAAGAATATTTTGATTTCGAGAAGAAGGTTTCGATAAAGGAGACGATGTCGATGGAGGTTGATCCAGCCAAAGTCCTTCTTTTGCTTCGCGGTTTCCTCCAAATTCAGCAACGCAGGGCCGAAGCATATTCCAAGCTCAAATGGTTAATAATAATTACTTACAAGGCTTTGCTTGGATTCCGCCAAAATATATGCAAAATCATTTTCTTCTCGTTATGATCGCATCTCTTATCTTCGAGTGTATTTGAATCAAAAGATTACTTAGGGATAGCAATATTTTAGGGTTCATATTTGAGCTTCAGGGAAAAAAGAACTGTTTGAATGAGATTGATCCAAGGAAATCGACCGAAAGAATGGTTTTTTATTTTATTTTATTTTTTGTTTATTTTCTAATAGAAAAGGATTGCATACTATGTAATTGAAGTTCAGAAATATCAGTATAATTCCCAAATCTTATGTATTCTTTTTTTTTTTTTAATTTACTTTTCCTCTACGAAACTAAGAATTTAATTAGAATGCATCATACATTGAAATGTACAGTAGAGTTGTTGATTTTTGTTATAATTACTTTAAAAGTCATCTGAAATGATTTCTAATTGGTTGATATTGTAAAATTCTTTACACTGACTCGGCATGAAAATTAAACTGTGGAGACTAATTTTATTTTAGCTTTGAGGTGGATATATTAAAAGGAGTACATATGGGCCATTTGCTATCATGAAAATCCGAAGTTCAGGATGTCAATGTTGCTATTCCAGGAATTGTTTAATACATTGGAATTTGTGATTTTAGTGTTTCCTAACATTGATTACATTGGAGTTTTACAATTTGGTTCGATATATCTAACTTGGCAGTGGGTTTTCTGACTACATGGCTTCTGGAGGGGAATTGGCTTACAAGCAGCTCTGCAGTGAAATCACGATAGAGTTTAATGATTGCTCAAAAAAAGTTTGACACATGATCCCAACATTATCAATTTTTTGAACTTAAAAATATGGGGTTTTGTTTCATATACTGCCTTTGTTTAACTTTTATTTTTTTTGTTTTTCCTTTTTCTGATTTAGCATAGGTCCTTGAAATGGAGTCACTCTTTACAAGCCCTGATTACTGCCGAGTCGATCTAGCACAGCTCCTTAGAGCTATTCAAGATCAGGAAAAGCTGAAACTGCAACTAGTATGTGTCTGGTTTAGTTTATGAATAGAATAGTTCTTCTAGTGAAACAGATTTCAATGTTTGTAGCGATGCATGAAACATAATAATCCTTTTATTGTTTTTATGAATCTTTCTTCTTGTACTTTGCTTTTTATATCTTTGCTCTTGGTGGCATTGCTTATCAGACATTTCCACTGAAACATGCTACAAAATATGTTTTGAATTTGTTCTATGTGTGTTATCTGGATATCAAGTGAGGATACTTTGTCGATTGTATATCTAGCTGTTCTTCTATTGTTATAATTTATTGAAGTGTTTCACTAAGGTTAAGTGGATAAATCCTGTTTAATTCAGTAAAAGTAGTGATATAATAAATTGATCTTGTTGGAATAGTTCATCCAGGTATACACCTAAATGTAGGATTGTTTTCTTTTTCTTTTGGGGGGCATACCAAATGTAAGTTTCAAACTACCTATTTCAGAAGAAAAAAAAGTCAAAACTGAAGTTTATGCACTCAGTACACACTCTTGGCTGGACTAGGTTACTTTCTCCAACTTAATAACTAAAACCTGTCATGGTTCAAATTCAGAAAACACCTCTTCAAGCCTATTTTACTGTGGTGGCCACCAGGAACATGGTACTACATGTATATTTAAAAGCCTACTAGTTTTACCAAAAACCAAAATAATAGAAACAGAAAGAATTTAACCCTGAAATGGCTAGTCAATATTTAGTTGTTTATAAGAATGGCTTAAAGTTTCTTAAGTTGCTCATAATCCAACTCCATCTAGTAAGTGTTCTATGTGCAACTGATTCCATGCATCACACATTAGATTCATACATACATATATACATGTGTGTATATTTATATCTAAGAGATATATCTAGTGAGAGAGTCTTGTTTATGAGCACGAGAGAAATAAATATTGACTGTTAAATCTTTTCATGAATAGTTAAGATTAAAACACGAACATCATGAGTTTTTTAAAACGTCTCATGACTTTTTTAAGTTACTGTTGTATGACCCATATTTACTCCTTTCACTCATAAAAATGACTTTCTCACTAGATACATAAAAATAATGCAACAACCTTAGCCTATAAGATAAGAATTGATAATTTTGTTGAATGGAATGATTATATTTTCTTTGCCCTCTCTCCCCTGGGTGGTGTTACTTGTGGTTGTTTACCATTTGAAAATTCTGCACAAATTGTATAATGACATATATCAATTAGTTATTCTACTTATTCTTAATTGCCTTCATGACTAGAACTCATTCTTTAGATTGCACTGGTCTGTTTCTTGCCACCCAAATGATTGTCATTCATTCAAATGTATAGTCTTTGCTGACAATTACTATACTTTACAGACTGCCACCATCCAGGTGTTAAAGAAAGCCGGTCGCCCATCTGAACGTCTGGTAAGCCATGAGAATTGCAAATTTACAAAGCCAGCAGAGCATGAGTGTGTTCATGTTCAGGAGATTACAGAAGCTTCTGGGACTGAAGAAGCAGAAGCAGATGCTGAGTATGACAATGCTCTAAAAGAAGCTATTAGAGGTGTCCAGGATGCTGTCATGGCCATAAATGAACGTATGGAAGAAGTCAGATATGAAATTGCTGCCCTTGAAGCAGAATGATTCTTTTCCAGCATATTTACTAAAACATTATTGACTTCAATTCACATTCAATCATATAATCATTTGCCTGTGAATGAATAGGTTCAGACACCTAGTGCTAACAAATATTTTTATGGGTCTGCAACCCGTGGAATGTTATATAGACACCCTAAAATGTAGTTCATGAATTTTGCCCAGTTGTCAACATTTTAAATTTTGCCCGAAGGCTAAAATCTTCCTCCCTCTCACTATTCTTCTGCTTTTCCACCTCATTTCCAGCGACGTCATTTTTTTTCTCCGGCGACGGCTCTGGGCGCATCGCCGGCGATTTTAGCCTTCGGTCTCTCCCGCAGGCGAGGTTGCTGCCGGGGGCGTAGGGCCTCTTCCTAGACGGAGATCAATCCCACTTGTGAATTTTGCTGGTTGCTTCGTCTTCTTCTCTCCTATCAGCAACTGTGACAGTGGTGGTTGTAGCGGTGGCGGTGGTGGTGGTGGTAGCGGTTGTGGTGGTGGCAAAGCTGTCGCTGATGCTGCATGTTTCTGAAAGCTGAGAAATAACCTCGGAGACTTCTATGGGAGGAGCCTTTGGCTTTGCTTCGAAATTCAGAGGTGGGTCTTGAATTAGAGGCAAAAGGGTCTTCGTTTCTGGCTTCAAAATTGGAACTTGGTGAGGTTTGGAAATTGGGGTCTCTGAAAGGACCTCTTTCACAGATTCTTTTTCCAAGGGTGGTGGTGGTTTTTCTGAGTGGTTTTGTTGTTTTGGTTTTGGGTTTTGTTATGTGTTTGCTTGGTGGGTGTGCTGAAGCAGCAACCATTCGGGTTTGGGGTGGGATGACACGTTAAAAATTGCGAACTGTTTGACATGCTTCTTACTAATGGTCAAAGTTTAATTATGATCTGAGAATTAATATTACGTGATTTTATTAAATACAAGATAAAATTTGTGAATAATTTTATTGGGACAAAATCTGAAATTGAAGACAAAATGAGGGATTAAATTTGTAATTTTATCAAAAAAGTTGTATTGAATTTTTAGTGAGTATGCAATTCCAACAATATACGCGTGGTGACCGGTGAGTATGATACTGGACATATTTTTGCAAATTTATTATGTAAGGATGACCCTAAACGAGGTATGTGATGGGTTATTTTGTTTTATGTTGTGTGTAGAGATATAATTGTAAAAGAAGGAGATATGTTCTGTAAACATTGACCACCTGAATACATCAATATTGATATACTTCAAGAAAGTAGATTAGCAGAAAAATACTCTTTGGGTGGTGGTGGAGATTGTGATGAAGGCTTGTGTAGAGATTACAGAATAATGCTGTGATGGAGGTAGGGGGGTTTCTGAGTTCTCTTAAAAAAACGAGACGGTGAGGGTGGGGTTGTTGGACAATGGGGTGTGGGGAAAATGGATTGAGGGTTGGAATTGGGTGGGGAAAGGGTTGTGACTTGCTGCAAAGGCTGAAGGGAAGGGAAGGGGCTCAAGTGTTAGTGGTTCGGGCAATGGTTGAATTGCAATGGTGGGGGGCTGTAAATGAAGAGACGATGGTTGAAATTGGGCCTGGGGTTGTGCATGATACTGAGGGTAAAAGTTATAGGGATATGATGGAAAACTGGATTGTTGGGTTGATGAAGGAGATTAAGCTCATGAAAGTATCATTTGTAAGAAAGCATCATTTGTTAGAGTGCTAATTCTACACTATCATTGGTCTTAAAGAAAACACCATTAAAGCTACAAATAAAAGCTAAAAGAATAAGATAAAATTCAGATTTCACTCATTGATACCTTAAGAGGATGCAAAACTTACATTAAATAATAATCTTGTTGAATGACAACCATACACTTACCATCATATAATATTTTAGGAAATTAAAATAAACATTGAAAGGATAATATCAAAGTTATCTACACCTATTTGGACCTAGAGAGGTCCATCCTATCACAAAGTTACTCAGTTGGCTAAGAATGCATAGGTTGGCTGGCCCTGTACAGTGAAAACTTTAAGGTGAGATTTTGTTCGTATTATTTTTGTCATGTCTAAATCTTTATGAGTTGTATCGATTTTTGTAGTTTGGTGACTTGATGCCCAACCCAACACAAACAATTGCTTATGAGGACCACTGCTTATGAGGACTACGCAACGCTCACTGATTAGGAAAAACAACAAATGTTCTCGCGGCTAAATCTGTCACACGTGGTTACTTTTTATATTTATAATAGTTTCTAATTTTACTATATTTCAAAGTTGATATAGTGATATGATTTGGAAGTATTTTCTGTATTATTAATTTTGTTGAATGATGCTCCAATTAATAGATGTTAGAAAGATCTAAGCTCAACTCAGTTTTTATAATAGTTGTGTGACATTGTGTTTTGTAGTTTGTTAATCTCCCAAGCAAAGAAGTTAGAAAATTCGGCTCAACTCATTTTTTAAAACAATTTTTTTGTGACAATATGTTTTGTGGACAGTGTTAATCTAGTTCAAAGTAGTTCAATGAAATTCAAAATTCTTTACTATTTTTTATTTATTTAAAACTCTGTAATATTTAATTTGTTCAGCTCCCTGTCATCAATCAAGATGATATCAAGATACCAAGTTGGTACATTTAGACTTAGAAATGTCTAAACTTCTTACATTCATAACAGACAACTAACTCTATTTTTGTCTTTGAATGACTTCTTTTTGAAGTTTCTCCACCTTGATCCACCCTTTTTCATCCATATAACACAAATTTGCTTTGAGATGAGAGATAGCTCATCATCATCTTTTGAATCCTCTTCTTGAGTTTTCTCTTCTCAGGATTCTTTAGCTTTTAATGCCTTGGATGATTTGACTTCCTTGTGTTTCTAGATGACTAATGCCAATGACTTTCCTTTTTTGCCTTCACTGTCTTGTTGGAGTTCAAGTTCATGAACTTTAAGAATACCAACAAGTTCCTTAAGAGAAAAAGTTGTCTAGGTTCTTTGAGGTTCTCAGTGTAGTCACTCATGGTCTCCACTATCTAAATAAACTTCTTAAGCTTTTATCAGTATGGTCATAATTAATATGGTGTCCAAACATACTTTGTACATCCTCATTTTCTTCCATAGAAAATAATGCATACTTATGAGTAAGGAGATTAAGTTTATTTCTTTTTACCTCAGTGGAGCCCTCATACATTTATGCAAAAGTGTCCCACATATCTGACACTTTTAAAGTTGTGGCCCTTTGTGTATTCTTTAGATAAAACACACATTATGGAGTTTCTTCTTTGGAGTTTAGCAAAAATATCTGCTTTTGTTCCTCAATCCATTTCTCCTTGGAAGCTCATTGAGATTGTCATCATATGGATTGTGGTCGTCGTTTTCTACCATGTCAAGCATGACAACATGACACGACTCAAAGAATGTGATCATTCTTTGTTTCTAGTAGTCATATTTTACTCCTTTGAAGAGTGGTGGCTTATTAATTGCATGTCCTTCATTTTCCATCTTTCTTCCTCTGCTCTGTCAAGAGTTCAACTCAAGAGGTCAAACTCTGATACCAATTGAAATAATAAATATCACACTAGAATGGGAGTTGAATAATGTGTTAGATAAAACTTAATAGTATGTTTAGATGGACCAATTTAATAGGGGAATTCACTTTTTTTAGCGAATTTAAAATCATTCATGGTAAACTAACTTGTTGGGATAGAATATTTGACAGGGAATTAAAATTTTGGCATTTTTATAAATCATTTTTATTAACTAAACACATGAGATTTCAAATTCTCTCAAAAAATAAAAAATTTGAAATTCTTTTTTGGGAGACGCTCACTCTCAGTCATGTTCTCACTCGCCACCCTCTCTCTCGCTCAATGCTCGCAACTAGGGGTGGCCAACATTTTTACGTCTGACATTGATACAATCTATTTTTCACTGACGTCGACCAAGGTTTTTTCAGTCAGGATTTTTTGTATGACATCGACCAAGGTTTTTTTTGGCCGACACCAATTAAGTTTTTTTGGTTTACATCCAAAAGGGTTTTTTTGGCCAATGTTGGCTAAGATTTTTTTGGTCGACGTCGACTAGGGTTTTTTTGGCCGACATTGACTAATGTTTTTTCAACCGACGTCGGCTAGGATTTTTGTAGCCAATGTCAACTTGGGGTTTTTGACTGATGTCGACTGCGATTTTTTCGGTTGATATCGACTAGAACTATTTTTTAGTCGATGACGGTTAGGGTTTTTTCCTAACGTTGACTAGAGTTTTTCAATGAACATCAGTAGAAACTATTTTTTAGCCGACATCAGCTAGGTTTGTCAGTCAAAGTTGGCTAGGATTTTTCTTGACGTCGACTAGGGTTTTTGGATGGCATCACCATGACTATTTTTAGCCGACGTTGGCTAGGATTTTTGCGATTGACATCGACTAGGACTATTTTTTAGCTAATGTTGGCTATGGTTTTTATAATTGACATCAACTAGAGTTATTTTTTAGTCGAAGTTGATTAGGGTTTTTTTGGTTGACATTAGCCAGGGCTATTCTTTAGCTGACATTGGCTACAATTTTTCAGCTAGGGTTTTTTTACAACATCGGCCATGGCTATTTTCTAGCCAACATCGACTATGATTTTCACTATTGGCATTGACTAGAGTTTTTTTAGCCTATTTCAGATAGAGTTTTTCTATTGAGGTAAGTTAGGGGTTTTTCAATCTGCATCGACTAGGGCTATTATTAAGCCAACACTTGCTAGGGTTTTTTTTTTACATCAACTAAGGTGTTTTGGACAACATCTGCAATGACTATGTTGTAGCCAATGTTGACTAAGGTTTTTTCGGCTAACATTGATTAAAGCTAATTTTTAGATGACATCAGCTAGCTTTTCAGCTTATGCTGACTAAGGTTTTTTGGCTGACATCGGATAGAGTTATTTTTTAGTCGATGTCAACTAGGATTTTTTTCTGATGTAGGCAAAGGATTTTTTCAACACTGACAAGGGTTTTTATACGACATTGACCATGAATTTTTTTAGTTGACGTTGGCTTAGGTTTTTGGGCCAACATCGTCTAGGATTTTTTGGCTGACGTCTACTAAAAAATGGCATGAGCCAATGTCGGCAGAAAAAACCTAACTGACGTTAGGCTAAAAATTCCTAACCTACATTGGCTAAAAAAGCCCTGAATGGTGTAGCAAAAAAAAACCTAGTCGATGTTAGCCAAAAAAATTAGCTTACATTGGCCAAAAAACCCTGGTTGATGTTTGCCAAAACGGTCAAATAAATACTTTTGATTTCGACTAAAAAATAGTTGTGGTCGATGTCAGCTAAAACATCCTAGCAGACATCAACTAAAAAATAGCTTTGACCAATGTCGACAAAAAAAATTCTAGTTGATGTCATCCAAAGAGAGAGAAAGGGGACAAAAGGTATAGTGTTTTTTTGCTTAGGCACGTTCTCTACTTCCACTACTTGTACTATTGTTGCTCTTGTAGATAATTCTTTTTTTTTTTTGTCTGTAAGAGCACATAACTTGAAATCCAAAGGTTATCATGTGCAAGTCAATCCATACATCAAGAGGAAAAATTCAAATAATAGAATGTTCTAGCGAGAGAATCAACCTCAAGATGGATATCATGTGCAAGTCAATCGAGTGGACGTTCACTAACAGAATATAAATCATTTATGTTAAGTTAGTTATGTCAATACGGAAGTGTAAGAGTATACAATACATGGGTGTTGGTTTTCACAAAAAAAAAATAGACACTTGTTTTATAACAACGCGTTGGACATTGAATTAAACTATAAATAAAAACATGTTATAGTTTACCTTTGGATGTTACTTATAAAAGCATAAGGATATGGATTTTTATTGTAGAAGCTTATAGCAAGTGTGTCCTATTTCACTTAACATAAACCATTAGTCCATCAATAATTTATATTTTTGTTATCATCAAAACAATGGGTATTTTGGATTGTCTATATATTACATATTGGACCATCCATATCTATGAGATTTGTCGGATCAAAATTAAACTTCACAACAGTCATTGATCTAATTTAAGTATGTAACTTTCATTTCAATATTTTTGAGTCATCAGATTGAAACTTTAACTTTACAGTAGTCATTGATTGGATTCAATGTGATCTAACATTAACAAATGATTATTAATTTTTAAAATTTAATCTTATATATACATATTTATAACACTGAAAGGAAAAAATAAATCAGTCAAATCATCTAGTCTTTATCAAAACTCAACTCTTACATTTCAAATAAATGTTTTGATTCATAAATTAGCATAAACAAAAGTTTTAGAGAAAAAAATCCTATGAAGTTTTATCGACATCCTCGTCAAAGGCTTTTTCTTGAATGTTATTTAATCTTTTTCACACCCATTCACATAAAAGCA
This sequence comes from Glycine max, assembly GCF_000004515.6. Lineage (NCBI taxonomy): Eukaryota > Viridiplantae > Streptophyta > Magnoliopsida > Fabales > Fabaceae > Glycine > Glycine max. Next base: position 17,112,460 of record NC_016091.4, on the reverse strand, counting down.
TCACTCTATGCCACTTAACAAAATCAGCATTATCTTATTGCCCCTAATCATTGTGTTGTTGATGGCTTCTAAATTATATCTTATGGTATTGAAATAGAGCTCACAATTGTTATTGTGTGATGAGAAAAAACACAGCGTGAGATTATGATAGACGACAAAAGAAAGCAAGGGCACCCTCATGGAGAACTGATAAACAAGCAAGAGGTTTAAAAATTTAGTTGACATGGAACAATAAGAGGGAGTGTGGTCAAGGGGTGTGCTTGTCAAGTTTATTTACACATGCTAGATTCTATACCCATGTGATGCATGTATTTAATTAAATTATAAATTTTTAAATTTGTACTTAGTATTATTTGTATTTAGTATTATTTTAAAAATATGTAAATAAATAAATTTATCATTTTTAAAAAATATTTAGTATCATATTAAATATAATTACATTATAATTGAGTAAAAAGATTAATTGTCTTTTCAATTAAACATATATTATCTTCGAAAATATTAAGCCTATTGAATTTTATCATGATTTTTTCTTTCTCCAATTAATAAAAGTGATGTAATACATTATGAAATTGGAATAATTATAAATAGAGTATACTAGTAGATGCAAGTGTAAATTGGAATAATAAATTAGGCTTTTTCGTGCGGGGACCAAGGTTAGAGTATACTAGCAGATACAAGTATAAATTGGAATAATTATAAATAGAGAAAAATCATTAACATTACATCAAATAGTTGTTCTGATAGGCTAAGTTTCCAACATTCTCATCTTCTAAATTCATCTTTTTATCATCATCTTTATCTTTTATTTTTCTTATCTTTCACATTAAATTTTTTTATCTATTTTATCTTGTATTTTTTTTTATCTTGATCATCTTTTAATTTAAATCTTTATCTTATCTTTTATCTTTTTTTGTCATCTTTTAATTTAAATCCTTGTCTTATTTTTTATCTTTCTTTATCTTCTATTTTAAATTCCTTATCTATTAGGTGTAAATTAAATATTCATTTACGTAAGTACAAACAAAGTCTTTGTGGATATGATACTCAGACTTCCATTTTAACTTTACTGCTTGGGACGCATTGGTGCACTAGCCAATTCATCAATAACAATCAACCCCAGGAGGAAGATCATGAGGAAGAAGCTGAGTCTGTTTCACAAATAACAACCGTACCACCATACTACATACCACCACACATGCAAAATATTGAAGAATTTAATTTTAAAGATTCTGAATACAGCGGTAGTTTGGATCGCGGAGAAGTCCAACATTCAGTGGGAACTCTCTTTGAAGGGATGTATCTTCTGACAAAACAAGAAGTACAACATGCTTTGGAAAAGTATCATGTGAGCAAGGAGGCTAACTACAAGACATAACTATCAAACCCAACAAAGCTAATTTTCATTTGTGATGATAATAGGTGTGCTTGGAGGTGCAAGGCGTCATACATCCTTGCAAGTAAGCAACGGGAAATAAGAAAGCTGTGTGAACCCCATACATGTTCAAATCCATCAATCTCACAAGATCATGCAAAGTTGTCGTATTTGCTCGTCAGTAAAAGCATCCACAACTTGATTGAAAATGATCCATCAACTTTAGTGTCAGCATTGATAGCACACATCAAAAGCACTGAAGGATACACCACCATGTACCGTAAACCATGGTTGGCAAAGCAAAAGGCCACTGAAAACATCTACGCCAACTAGGAAAGATCATACCACGATTTACTGAGATTGTTGCAAGCTATGCAACAACTTCTTCCTGGTATGGTTGTGGAGAAGGAAACACTGCCAATGACAGCATAATGAGGTCAAAAAGTAAAGGGTTTCATGATGTTCCATCATCTTTTTTGGAGTTTCAGATCGTGTATAGATGTGTTTCAATATTGCAAGCTCGTGGCTCAGGTCAATGGAACATGGTTGTACGATAAGCACAAGGGGACCCTTTTTGTGACAATTGCAAAAGATGGCAAAAATAAAGCCTTTGCTATTTCGAGAGTGATACAGCGAAAACATGACTCTTCTTCCTCCAAAATTTAAAAAGGCATGAAACCCCACAACATGGTTTGTGTTTGATTTCAGATAGGCGCGAGTCAATAAAAAGTGCATACTTAAGACGTGATAGAGGATAAATGACATAAAATTTTGTGCATGTGTTCAAAATTCAACACATTGCACAAAAATTACATGAGGAAGTTCAACAATAATGTCATCAAAAAACTTTTTTCTTCATACTAAATATCACTTCATTTTGAATTGTTCACAATATTGAAATTGTATGTTTATAACTACTTAGCATATGTAAGGATAGAACCTATGTTCAATCAATACTACAACATTCTGAGGGAAGAAGTAGATGGTCTTCAGGCAATTAATTGGTTCAGCGAGATTCCGCATGAAAAATGGACTCTTGCATGGGATGGTGGTCGACGATGAGGACACATGACCACTAATCTTATTGGATTGATTAATTTGGTACTCGAGAAATCAAGAAATCTTCCAATAAGTGTGCTAGTAAAATCAACATATCTAAGGTGTAATGCATTGTTCAACAAAAGAGGGAAAAAATCACATCAATGTTTGCATCTGGTCAAGTTTATATGCAAGTACTAAACGAGGTCAGTGAAGACACACAGAGAAAGACAAACACTCATATTTTTCTTGAGTTTGATCGACATGACACACAGTTCTTGGTCTAGGAGACAATAAGCTCGAGAGAGAGGTTTAGCCCACTGAAGATTTCATGGTCAGGTTGGATGAAAGGTGGTGTGACTGTGAAAAATTCCAGAAATTGCATATGCCTTGTTCTCATGTTGTTGCTTGTAAGCGTGTTCACCATGAGTACAAGAACTACATACATCATGTGTATACGTTGCAAAATGTCTCTAAAGTATACATAGGATTGTTTGGTCAATTGTGCAACAAAGCATATTGGCCATCGTGCCACAAGCCAATAATCTGCCCTGACCCGGACAAGAAAAGAAATTCCAAATGTCATCCTGTCTCCTCTCGTATTTACACTGAAATAGATATTCGAGAACCAGATCAACCAAAGCGATACTCTGTCGCATCCCAGGCCATTTAAAAAAAAATACCCCCAACTGTATAAGCTCAAGCCAACAACCTTAAATTTTTTTTTCATATTCTTTGTATTTTTTATGTATTATTTCAAATTTAAATATTTTGTTCTATTATTAATAATTTTAAAATATTTTTTAATTTAAGTATTTTAGTTCAACTCAACTTGATGCTATATTTTTTTTTTATCTTTTTTTGCTCATTTGCTAGATTCTCTTTTTCTTTTTATAACCATTTCTATTATTCTTCACTTATTTTTTATAATTTAAATGTTTTTATTTAATTTAAAATGATAATAAATAAATATTTTAATAATTCATAATAAACAAAAATATATTTAAATAAATAAATTATATTTTTATTTTATAATGAATAATTAAAATTGTGATAAAAATTTATTTTTAACTATAAAAATATTAAAATTTAATTTAAAGAGTAGAAAAATATAAATATGATAAGTGATAACATTTGATTGGAAAAAATATTGAATGAACATTGTGCACAATGTTGTTATGTTTACGGAGAGACAAAAAAATGATTTTAAAAATATATATTTGATAGGATTTATGATATGATAAGAAAATAAACATCTAAAAAATAAAATATGTTAATATGTAAGTAAAAAATGTAAGGATTGAGTTTGGTCCATTATCTATAATAGGTCTTATTTTTTAGGTTTCATTTAATCTATTTAAAAGTTTAATTTGATCTATAAAAATCTATGTAAAATAGATTATAATCTATAAAAATCTAAATTATCATTACTCAAAACATGATAAAGATGAAAATACATAGGAATAAAAATACATATTCATAGTGGTTTCCTATACAAACAATAAAATAATGTAGCAGAAGTGTTATCTTAAAATTATTTTTAATAACACTTTTTTAAATCAACTTTATTTCATTTTAAAATACAAATAAAATTAAAAGAAATAACAAAAAAAATACAAATTGTTTTCAAATTATAAATTATTTTTAGTTTAAACAAGTTAAACATAAACTTAGATAATTAAAAGAAATAACACAAAAGATAAAATTTAAAAAAAAAAATCATGTTATGAAATCGGTTCCCATGAATAGATTTCATAACGCGTGCTGTAAACAAAAAAAAAAAACCTTAGTTTAGAGATCAGTTTATGGGGAATCAATTTCTTAACGTGAACAGTAATTTGTATCATCCATGTAAATAATTTTTTTCTTATAATATTTGTGTTAATAATTACTTTGTTTGTATTATTTATATAAAAACTTGCAAAATATTATGATCAAATATTTATTTATTTTTATTTTCAAGTCTATTTTTCTTATATGGAAAGTATAAATTAAAAAAATCTAAAAATAAAAAATATTAATATATAATACTATAATTATTAAAAATTATCTGATTATTTTATTTATTGTTGAAATAATGTTAAAATCCAATAATTTTTTAATGCATTTTATTATCAAAATTAAGATTTATTTTAAATTTGTTGAAATAGCGTAATTTTTATTAAATAGATATAATTTTTAATTATTTTAAAATAATATTTTTAATGATTTTAAGATATTAATTTTAATTATGTGATATTATTAAATATTTTAATTGATTAACTTCATCGTATCATAAGTTGAACGCTCTCATTTAGTATAATTCAAATTATATATCATTATTGTTATGGTAGTTGTTATTGTTGTTATTCGATGCGTAAAAATAATACTCGCACATGGGCAAATATACTCTACACACTAGTAATCGTGGACTAAAAATTCAGATTTCAAACTCTAAGGACTAGTTGTGTTTCCAATCAGTCAAAATTATTAAACTAAATAGTTGGATTAATAAGAGAGAAATTGAAGTATTTTTGTGATTTTGGTTGTAAAGGAAAACAAGTAAAATACGTGAAAGCGAGATTTGAATGACGGAGAATTATGATTCACTAGTACTAATTTTCCCTCAATTCAAGTTCCTATGAAATTTCTACCGTGGTTAATTACTAATTTCCAAAATCAACTAAAGCTTATAATCAAGGTTAGAAGATGTTTTTTTTCTTCTTTTAATCAATATTCCAATGATCATGGATATATCCATTTAAGTCAAAGGATGCAAACAATTCATGGAATGATCAATTAAAGATTAATTAATTTACCAGATATTAACCAAAATGTTTGATCAAACTATTTGGTGTAAAACATTCTCTACCTAGGTCTATCAAACATACATAGATGATCACTATAATGCATTAGATTAAATATAGAATTTATCAATTCCCATTTAAAAAATTAGAAGAAGAGTAGAGAATTAATTAACATAAAGAATACTGAGAAATTTCATTAAAAACAAAAATGTGGTACAATTGGATAGTTACATCATAACCCCTTGACTAGGGAATTCGCAGCTCATGGTCAAAGCAAAACTAGAAATCCTATGTGAAATAGACATAGACGTACCAATAAGGTAGGAATGATGATCATGATCCATCCTCACAGTATTGTCCACGCTTCACAACTCTCAAAAACCTTGAAGGTTCTCTCAAAATTTGTAAAAAGATAAAAGTGATCAAAGGATAATTTTTTACAAAGTTCATAGCCCTATTTATAGCTTCCTAAATGATATCAGTCAGAAAAGGTGCACTATGGCCATGGTACAATCCACCACAGTCGTGGTCAGGAAATAGTGACATTGAAGTTCTGGGGCATTCTGGATTGAGTATGACCCTCATGATTTACCACAACCATTGTCAGATGGTTGATGTTGTTCTGGAAAGTAGCTATGCTCTTATCATGGTCGTGTTGCATACCACAACTAGTTATCAAGTGCAAAGTTTCAAATCTTGATAAAATCATGCAACTTCTCACTTTCATTCAATTGAGTAGCTATACTCCTCCAATATAAAACTGGTGTCCAAACGTGAGTTCTGCAAAGAAAATACATGTAAATGGCACAAAAAACTCACATAAAATATCACTCAAAAAGTGATTGATTTATCATTATTCATAGAAGTGAGAGCAATAGAGAAATACCTAGAGAAGTGAGAATGAATACTATTTTGGAGTAGTTACATTATCTCTTATTTTAGTAGTTTTCTTTATTTTTATTTAATAAAAATAGTAAATCAAAAGACATTATCTTTCATCTTCATTTGGTAATAGTCTTTTTCAAAGAGACTAATAACAAATAAAAAAAATTTCAGTCATAATGATAAAAGTGAACAAATAGCTATAACGATCAAGGAAACATCATAGTAGTCAATCACCCAACATTATCCTATAAACAAGGAGTTATAACAATTGAAAAGAAAAAAATTTACAAGAATCAATCGCATCAAATAATGCTATAACGCTTAAATATTATTTTTCTCTTCGAAATTAAATATTTTTTTTGGTTTAGTACCACTGTAATTAGGGCTTTAGGCTCGCTAATTTATCCTAGACTAAAAAAAGTATCAAGCATCAAAAATAAAATTTTGGTTTTATCATGGAGCAAAAACAAAAAAAAAATATTAGGGAACAAACTCAAAATTCAAATATTTATTACGAAATGTCATTATTGTAAAGGTTGCTAGCCGAGACATATGTTTGTACACTTATAGCACTACTTGTGCATGTTTATTATACATATCATTGCTGATTATAAAAAATATTAAGGATCATAGACATATTTTAGCCTTGTGTAAAATAAATTTTGTACAATACACATGGTATTTTAGACTCATTGTCAATGAAACTAGTTTTTAGCATGTCTAGTATGACAATATGTAACATCCGCCTGGTCGCTACAATATCACTAACTCTAAAATGCGACATTTCAATTTTAAGGGAAAGCTACATTAATTTGATTATGAAAACGAAGGTAAATTTTTTTTGCAATATACATTCACTAAACCATGCACAAATACGTGAATGAATACACACACACACACATACACACACACACACACACACACACACACACACACACACACACACACACACACACACACACACACACACACACACACACACACACACACACACACACACACACACACACACACACATATATATATATATATATATATATATATATATATATATTAAACCATTATACATCATTCACATATCATAACATATTTTAGTTTTTATGTGTATCTAAACCTGAGATTTACATGCCCAATCAAAAAGAGTCAAGAAACTAACTAAGGAAGAGTTGATGACAAAACACAACTCTTTCTCAAAATAAATTTCAATGTTATCACGTCAGCTTGGTGGCTCCAAGAAAAGACCTCCCTCCAAGACACCTACTGCTGCTCATCTGCTCTCACGAACGAAAGTTCGAGATCATCACAGGCACCAACCACATGGTACAAAAATTGCAAGGGTGAGTTTATTATAAAAGATCAACAAACACCAGATGACAATGATTAGCAAGAAAACAATAACAATAACCATGATCATTCTCAATAATCCATCAGTTCAACATACATTTAACAAACTAGTCATCAACCTTTCCACAATTCAAATCAATTATACTCAGAATGATGTCTGCACCTGACTTAACTCTAAAATGCAATGTGGTACCATTCGTCAGGAAATAGCCTAAGTGTGTCCACATGACACTCTCACTTAGGAAAACTAGACAGTAAGTGTTGAGGTTACCCTATTGTGCACAAGCAACTTTCCCCCATGGTGATCAACCTGAGTCACAAAGAAGTTCTAAACCAAGTGACATGCCCCCAAGTACCAGTATTTTTTCCTCATGAGAAACTACAAGTACTTACTAACAACGTTTATACTATTTATATGCAATTATGAAGTATGAAACATGGGCTCTATCAATGCATTGACCATGGATAGTTAAAAAATTTAAGCGATCCCCTTCCCTCTCCAGGGACGCTTAAAATTTTTAAACCAATCAACTTCCTTCTCCAGGGATATCCAATAGGTCACTGCACCCCTCATGTACATACACAGCATACATCCACCATGATGACATCATCAACATCAACATCATCTCATCTCAATGTCATCATCAACATCATTTCATCTTAATATCATCATCAACATCAACATCATCCCATATCAATATCATCATCAACATAATCTCATATCAATATTATCATCAACATCACAAGAAATCGCATTTCACATACATATAAATTCATGCATGGGATTCACACTCCCTAGGTCTTCAGACAACACATATCTCATACAACAACAATTTATAATATCACGAGACTGATATTTTAGGGAAATTTCTAAACTAAAGAGGAGAACTATGTTTTCAAGATAAACTCTTATGCCCATTTAAAATTTATTAAAGAAGTAAATAGAAGAACAAATATAAAATTTTGGGCAAAGTCTCCTTTGTAATTAAGACTTTTCCCAAAAATTTCAATCATTACAACAACATCATTCACAAATTCAATTCTCAATAACAAATATATCACATTCCATTAGTTAAAAATATTATTTTTTTTATTGAAAACTAGCATGCACAGGGACAAACATACATCCCTATAATGGGTTTCCTAACCCCAACTATGGTATCAAAAGCAATAAACAAACAATAAACTCCCCTTACCTATCTATATCTCTTTGTTAGTTTCTTATGGTGTTGTTCTGAGATCTCTTAGGTTCACGTCCGTTCGTCCAAATGAAGAGCTCTATATACCAAATAGAATATAATTTAGTATAAATTTCAAAGACAAGGTTAATATCAAATTTTGGGGTCAAATACCCATTCAATTTTAAAAAAGAGCTAAATTAGTGTTTTGAAATCCACATCAAAGAGAAGTCATTTTGAAATTTTGATCACACCGTTGTGATCAGGGTTTAGCGAAGGTTACAAAATCGAAGTCTATTTTATAAAAAGACAACTTTTACAACGTCTCATTTTCAAGGGTTTTTCAAAGGAAGTGTAAAAACATTCAATAACGATACCCAAGTCACAAGAAATGTAAAGATAGGCTTAAACTCATTTTCAAGGGTTTTTCAAAGGAAGTGTAAAAACATTCAATAACGATACCCAAGTCACAAGAAATGTAAAGACAGGCTTAAACCAACTAGAAGAAGGTTTATAACTCATGGTTACCTCAAAGAAATCATGAAGGGAGGACTAGAGGCTTCGTTCTCTACCAAATCCTTGAGTTGAGTTTTGAAGATTCCACTCCGATTAAAGTGTTCCTCTCCATGCAGTGGTCCAACGGCAAGTAACGACAGCTCGTGGCGGTGATTGGTGGTCGTGGGTGGTAGAGGAGGAGGTTTGGGGGAGAAGAGGGGAGAAAAATATGTGTGTTTTATGATGTTGGACATATTTGTAGCCTGCAAGACTCTCTTGGGCAAAATTTTGCTCGCTTGGGCGAGTTTTGGGTGAATTCCTACTCCAACATATTTTCCTACTTCTGTACAAAGGTCATAGCTTACGCTCCATAATTTATTTCCTAAATCCCAATGGTCCAAACCTAAAGACTCGGGTTTTGAGCCTATAGTTCAAATTTAAAGTTGATCCAACGGTTAACAAATCCGATATCATGGATTTACCAAAACAGGTTTTTGGTCAATCTCATAATCAAACAATTTCAACGCATATCAATCAAACTCCACAACATAACCTAATATCCACACCAAGCAGTTGTACAAGGATAATTCACACAATACTTCAAATAATCCAAATTAATCAAGTAATCAAATAACACAAGAAATATATCAAACATCTATTTTCAGTTATCAAAATTTCAGGGCGTTACACAATGAGTTGAGGTCCTAAAATGTTAGTGGAGAGGATTCCAACTCACAACTTCTTTCCTTCTCTTTTTCTTTCATCATAAAGTCAACCTTATAACCTCTTGAGGTGAGGGAAAATTTTGTTCTTTTTCATGGTGTTTGTGAAACAATTCATAATTGTTGTGGGAAAATCATATTTTTTTATGTAGTTTCAGGGGAGTGATTATGTTTTTTTATTGTTTCCAAACACACTAAACATGTAGAAAAAACTGAAACTAATCACATTTTTAAAAATGGTTTTAATTTTTTTAAAATTAAAACTAAATCAAATTGTTGTTTTTAAAAATTTCGAAAGTCAAAACTAAAAATCACTGCAAACGGAGCCTTAATAAATAATTTTGTAGTTGATAAAAAGAATAAAATTTAAAAATTACATATTATACTAATTAATATTTCAATATAAATTTTGATTTAAATAGCTGACAAAAGCTTTGTCGTTCATAGAGTTGAACAAGATTGTCTCTGTTAAAAGGTACTTGTAGTCTATAAAAAAAATATCAATTTTGCTTTAAGCATTTTATTTTCTAAATACAACACTATTTAAAGAAAAAATTGATAAGGTAAATACTTAGATTTGTCCCGAAAGTATGAAGGGCTGACAAATTGATCCTTGAAAGATGAAAATTTCAAACTTAGTCCTAGAATATGCAAAAAATATAACAAATTGATCCATAAACTTTGCAACTTAATGTCAAATTGGTTCTCAAAAAATACAATTCATTGTCAAATTGGTTTTTGAATATTACAACTAATATAAAAAATTTAATTGTATAACTAATTTGTCGCACTTTTTGCACATTCAAGAATTAAATTCATATGTACAATCTCTCAAGGATAAATTTGTCATTACATCATAGGTTTGGAGATAAATTTAACTATTTAGGCTAGCAAAAATACAATTTTAGTCTTCCTTAATTTTTGACACCTATTAAGTGTTAGGATATTTTAATCTTTTATCAAATCTGTCTTTCTTTTCAAATTCTTATCCTTTTCTCCATATTTCTTTTTCTCTCCTTTTTCAGATTTTTGCCCTTTTCTCTATCTTTCTTTTTAATTTTTTTTCTATTTATGTTTTTTTTACTTTTTCTTTTTTAAATCTTCTCTTTCTTTTTTTATATACTTTTTCTTTATAGATTATTATATTATGATAAAATAAAGATATATAACTATTTATGTCATCATTATTATTACTATTATGTTTTCCTTACTCAATAATATCATAAATTAAATTAAATTTTTTTTTTGTAATAAAAACCATAAATATCATTCACAAGATATGAGATAATTCTGCTCAAGGCGAACCACAATGGCGACAAAACATTTTTTATGATTATTTAACATACTTATCAAAGACTCTAACATTTATTTCTACTTTAAAATCTTATAAAACCATTTTTACTTATAAATCTATATAACTTCTTCTATATATAAACTATTTATCTTCTCTATATATAAACTCATTAAGCTAACAAAAATACAATTTTAGCCTTCCTTAATTCTTGACACCTAATCATTATTAGGATATTTTAGTCTTTTACCAAATCTCTCTTTCTTTTCTATTTTTTGTCCTTTTCTCCACCTTTTCTCTTATTTTCTTTTTAATTTTTTTCTATTTACATTTTCTTTTTTTTCATATATTTTTTTCTTTTTTACATCTTCTCATTCTTCTTTTATTTATATATTTTTTCTTTATAGTTTATCATATTATGAAAAGTAAAGATATACAATTATTAATTATGTTTTTTTTACTCAATAATATCATAAATTAAATTAATTTTTATTTTTTATAATAGAGATCATAAGTATGATTCATGGGATATGAGATAATTTTACTTAACATCATTATAGGGAAACCACAATGGCAACAAAATATTTTTTATGATTATTTAACACAACTACATATCAAAGATTCAACAACATTTATTTTTACTTTCTAATCTTATAAAATCATTTTTACTTAAAAAACCTATAAAATAGTTTTAAATAAGTTCATTAATAAATACTTTGTTGATAATATTTATATTAAGTGGTTGAATTTTTTATACTGGAAATTAGTTTAAAATTTAATGTTATAATTCCTTATATAATTATGTTGATTAATATTTATATAATAAGCTTGAACTTTTTATAAAAAATAAATTTAAATCTAATTATTTATCAAATATATTATTATCACAAAATAATTTCAATTACTTTATGAATAATATCGTAATTAAATTAGTTTTATTTTTTTTATAGTAAAGATTACAAATATTATTCCCGAGCGATAATCCTACTCGAGATTATTTTGTGTGAAAAAAATCAATTAGAAACAATAATATCATGAATTAAACAATTTTAGTTTTCATAGAACCAAAAATTATCATTTACGAAGACAATCATACTCAAAATTATTGTGGATAGCAAAGTTCTATTTTATTATAAAATAATTTTAAATTACTTATTCAATAATATCATAAAGTACATTAGTTTTAATTTTTTTATGATGTAGACCATAAATATCCTTCGCGGGAGGCACCAACTCGAGGCTGTTATGGACACATCATTTGGGAGAAAAGCTTTTTTTGGTGGTACATAACTCAATTGCATATAAAAAATTCAACAATATATATTTTTTTAATTTAAAAGCTTATAAAATCTTTTTTTTTACTAAGAATTAGTATAAAAATTTAAAATTTTTATAAATAAATATTTTGTGGAATAATTTTATGTTATAAGGTTAACATTTAATACAAAAAATAATTTAAATCTAATTAATTAATACATTTAGTACAAAGTACTATTTGACTCTATGTTTAAAATTATTTCATTAAATATATTTTTATATAAGAATAATTTTAAATTATTTTATCAATAATATCATAAACTATATTAGTTCTATTTTTTCTAATAGAGACCACAAATATCATAAATAATATGTTGTCTCTGTGATAACTACATATACAAAAATTTTGTTCATTAATATTTATATAATAATGGTGATATTTTTTTACATAAATATATAGTAAAATATATTAAAATTAATTTATAAAATATATTTTTTGTAAAATATTTTAAATTACTTCATTAATAATATCAATATGCTTTGTTCTTTTATGACACACTGGATTCGCAGCTATGTGAAGAGCATATTTGTTGTCACAATACAAAGTGGCAGATTTCTGAAAGTCTACGGTGAGTTATTCTAACAGATAGGTAAGCCATTGTAGTTCACAAATGGTGCTGGCTAGTGCTCTATATTCGGCTTCTGATGAGCTTCTAGATACAGTGGCTTACTTCTTTGATTTCCATGAAATCAATGAGTCACCAATGTACATAGCATAACCAAAGATAGACCTTCTGGTGTCAATGCAACCAGCCCAATCAGAATCACTAAATCCCTTTAAATGAACTTTACTTACAGCAGAAAGGAAAATCCTTGATCTTGGGGATCCCTTAATATACCTGAGAATTCGAACAACAACATGTTGATGAGCTGAGGTGGAAGCAACAACAAATTGACTCAGATGTTGCACAACATAAGTGATATTTGGCCATGTATTAGTCAAGTAGATCAACCTACCAATTAACCTTTTAAAAAAGGAAGAATCTTCTAATGAAAGAGGAGTTCCTAATTGTTGCAGCTTAGTAGCATAATCTGATGGAGTAGATACTGGCTTAGATCCAAGCATACCATCATCACTAAGAATGTCTAAGGCATACTTTCTTTGACATAGATTGATACCAGTAGGTTTTCTGGCTACTTCAAAACCTAAGTAGTATCTCAAGTCACCTAAATCCTTTATTTTAAAAGCATTGTCCAGCAACTGTGTAATACCTTGTATTTAAATCTAATCATTGCCTAACAAAACAATATCATCCACATAAACTAAAGAGTAGTGGTAGTGTTGAATCCATGCTTGAGAAACAAAGAATTATCTGAAGCACACTGCTTGTAGCCATGTGAGATCAGAAAGGAAGACAACTTGGCATACCATTGCCTGCTGGCTTGTTTCAGTCCATATAAGGACCTTTGCAACTTACAAACTTGCCCAGGCTTGGCTACTTGCATACCTTGAGGAAGCATCATGTACACCTCTTCATTTAAATCACCATGTAAGAAAGCATTATTCACATCTAATTGCTTAAGATACCATTTATTGATAGCAGCTAAGGCCAATAGAAGTCTCATTGTGGTTAGCTTGGCAACTGGAGAAAAGGTGTCTAGGTAATCTTGCCCTTCCACTTGAGTGTAGCCCTTGGCCACTAACCTGGCCTTATGTCTCTCCACTGACCCATCTGATTTGTGCTTGATCTTATACACCCACTTGCAGCCAATAACATTCTTATTTGAGGCATATCAGTTAAAACCCAAGTATCATTAAGTTCTAAAGGCTTAATCTCTGCATTCATTGCCTCTATCCAGATAGGATCCTTAGAAGCTTCATTATAGGATTGAGATTCAAGACTTTATGTAATGGATAAAATGATATTGTGATAAGAAGGAAACAATTTGCTATAGGAAAGAACAAAATTAAGAGGATAGAGACAAGTACCTACAGAATAATTGGCTACAGTTAAAGATGGGTATGAAACATGGAAGTCCTTATACTTGCTTAGTCTGTGTGTCTGTCTCAGAGATCTTTTGGTTATATTAGAGGACTGCTCTAAATTCAAGGGATCAAAATTAGTATTATTTGGCACAGGCATGATATGATCAATTGGTAATTCTGATGAGACACCATCAGATTGATTAATGGAATGAGAAGGAGGAATAGGAAGGACAGTGACATGATCAGGTTTGTCTTGGCCAATGAATGGAAAACAATTCTCATAGAAGATCACATTCCTAGAGACATATATGGCCTTGGTTTTAAGAGCAAACATAATGAATCTTTTGGTGTTTGGCTTAAAACCCAAAAATACAGAAGTGGCAGCCCTAGGATCTAGTTTCTTTCTATTAGCTGCTAGAGTACTAGAAAAACATAAACACCCAAACACTCTTAAAGACTCAATATCATAGATTCTTCCATGCAATTTTTCATAGGGAGTACGATTATTAAGAAAGGGAGATGGCATGCAATTGATAAGAATAGTAGAGTGAATCAATGCATATGACCAAAAGACAGTTGGAAGATTTGATTGAAATAACAAAGATCGAGTCACATTGAGCAAATGTTGATGTTTTTTTTTTCAACAATGCCATTTTTTTGGGGTGTTTCAATACAAGTAGTTTGATGCACAATACGAGTATCATCATAAAATTGTCTCATGATAAACTCTGGTCCATTATCTGACTTAACCACTTTTACTTTTATCTCAAATTGCCTTTCAACATTGGCAACAAAATTCTTTAAATGACATTGTGTCTCAGCCTTTGAATGCATGAGAAAAACCCAAACAAACCTTGAGTAATCATATATTATAGTAAGGAAATACTTGTAACCTTTTAATGAAGTTACATTGCAAGGACCCTAAATATCAACATGTATAAGAGCAAAAACACAAAAAGAATGTGATTCACTACTAGGAAATGATAATCTTTTTTGTTTTGAATGATGATAGGTTTCATACACAAATTGCTTATTTGATGTAAGTATAGGATAAAATTGTTTTAATAACAACAATCTTTCTGAAGATGGATGACCAAGTCTATAGTGCCATAGATCTATTGGTATTCTATTACATGAAAAGGTAGAAACATTGGAAATGCTAGAACTAACAAAATCAGACTTGTACTTAGACTTGAATGGAATCATCTTGAGTCTATAAAGTCCTTCCACCGTCTTAACTGTACCAATCTTCTATTGGTTCATATCCTAGATAAAACATTTATCATTCATAAATGTTAGTTTGCAGGGTAAAGAGGAAACCATTTTAGACACTGAAATCAAGTTATATTGAAAGCTAGAAATGTATAAAACTTCTTCCAGGTATAAAAATTGAGTAATCTGGATTTTGCCTACAAGGGTTGCAGTAATTGTATGGCCATTAGGAAGCTTAACCATTATAGGTTTTATTTTCTTTCCCACAATAGGTACAAGAAGGCTAGAATTTGATGAATTGTTGCCTGCTGCATTGATCAAACTTATGCTTCCTGTTAATTCATTGCTATTGATCTGTCTTTCCTGCTGAACAACATATGAGAAAACCTTGGCTATGTTTGGGAATGAGTCCATCATCAATACATTGGATCTCACAGTATTAAATTGATCATTTAAACCTCTAAGGAATTGCATCATACGATCTTGTTGCTTTCTTTCCATCACACTAGTAATAGCATCACATACACACTTTGGATCACATGAACATATTGGATCAGGCCTGTAACTTTCCAATTCATCCTAAATAATTCTCAATTTTGTGAAGTAATCAGTAATGCTTTGATCACCTTGTTTGATAGAAGACATTTCTTGCTGCAACTTTGAAATTCTCAACAGATCTCCTTGTGAGTATCTTGACTTTAAATCCTTCCAAATGTCTCTAGCATTATCCATCCATAAGATACTCCGACTTATTGAGGGTGAAACTAAGTGGACAAGCCAAGAAACCACTATATTGTTGCATCTCCTCCAAGCTGCATGAAGTGGATGATTTGATGCACATCTGAATTGATCCATCTATGAATTTGATTTTATTTTTTGCACTTAATGTAGTAAGCATTGAATGACTCCATGCATTATAGTTTATCAGATCAAGAACTGGAGAAACCAATGCAATTGCAAGATTTTCACCTGGATGAAGGTAGTATGGGCTATGGACATTTAGGGATTGGTCTTGTGAAGAAATCTCATTGGTCATGGTGAAGAAAAAAAAAAGAAAAGGAAAGATTCAGGTTCAAGATCATGGAGTTGCGTAGCAGAGCACTAGTGCTCTGATACCATCATAAACCTTGTGCCTGCCATTATTGAATGCAGAGCTAACCAAGAAAGCTTGCAAGAAAAGCTAGAAAGAAAAATAGGAAGCAGTGAATGGAATTCTATGTATTGAAAATTAGTTCTCAAAGTTGTATAAATGGTTATATATATAATCAGTTACAACAACAACTAACTTCCAACTAACTACCACTAGTTCCAACCAACTAAACTAACTTCCAACTAACTAACTAACACTTAATTCTTAGTGCCACCAAATATTTGCGCTATGATTGCTTCTGTTAATCCCTCTTCCGAAATTGATGATGATACACCTTTGTGGAAAGGCTCTTGGGATGGTAGGTTCACTATTATTAATGCTTATCATTATTTATCTAACCCCGTTGAACCTTCTTCTGGCCCTGTTAATTTGTTGTTCCCTAGTACGCAGGGACCTCAAAGGATTAAGCTTTTTCTTTGGAAGCTCATGCATGCTCATCTTTTGACGAATAAGTTTAGAGTTAGCAGACATATGATAGATGATAGTATGTGTCCTAGATGCAATGCGTAGATGAATCTATTATGCATTCTATTCGTGACTGTGAGGATGTGAAGGAGTTTTGGAGCCAATTTATTCATCAGAATCAATGGGCTAAAATTTTTAGCCTTGGCCTACATGATTGGTTAGTGTTCAACCTTAATGGATTAATCTTAAGGCCCCAATAAGTTCCTGGTCTTCCTTTTTTTTGGGATCATGGTGTATCATCTTTGTAATGACAGGAATAATTTGGTGTTTGGTAGGAATTCCATTTTGCAAGCTGGTTTGAGTCATCGGGTTTTAGCCTAGACAATTCATGTGCATAAGGATCTTAAAGTTGGTTCCCATTCAGTTTTTGATGATGGGTTTAAGGATGTATCAACTATCTAGAGGCCGCCACCTATGGAGTTCGTTAAAATCAATATGGATGGTTCTTTTTCGCCAAATTCTCGAACAGGGGCTTGTGGTGGTATTATTCAGGATTCAAATAGCAAAGTTTTGAGTTGTTTCTCCAAAAGGCTAGGCTATTGTAATGTGATATTGGCTGAGCTTTGGAGCTTGAAGTATGGTATTAAGTTTGCTTTGTTCGAAATGGATG
This sequence comes from Glycine max, assembly GCF_000004515.6. Lineage (NCBI taxonomy): Eukaryota > Viridiplantae > Streptophyta > Magnoliopsida > Fabales > Fabaceae > Glycine > Glycine max. The sequence continues at coordinate 17,094,665 of NC_016091.4, read as the reverse complement.
CTCGCGAGGTTGTTCATATGATTGATGGGATAAAGAGTGTTCCTAGTTCTTTGAGACCTTTAGTTGAAGATATCAGGAGGATGCTTTGGGCTAATGGTTGGCAAAATTCTATTGTTCACATTAATAGGGAAGCTAACTCTATTGCTACCTGGGCTACCAAATTTGGACATCAAAGGAATTGGTCATCTTTCTTGGTGGATGATGTTAGGAGAGCTATTGCTAGCCTTCTAAGGCTGCCTTAGTTTTTGGTTGTTTATCCTTAGTATCGAAAAAAATATCATTGACGAGACACAATTCTGCCCGAGACTATTAGGTGCAATAAATTTTATGTTAAATTAAAATAACTTTAATTATGATAAAAACCACAAATATCATTCAAGAAAGACAATCCTACTCAAGACCATTATATAGACTATAATATCCTTTCTTTTAGTAGTTAACACAAATGTAAACCAAATCTCAATAATATTTATTTTTACTTTTAAATTCTATAAAATCATTTTTACATAAATAAATAATAGATATATTAAAATTATTTTATCAAACGTATTTGTATTATAAAACAATTTTAAATTAATCACTCAAAAAAAGCATAAATTAAAGTACTTTATATTTTTTTACTTAGTGTTTAAAATTAATTTATTGAATATATTTTTTTATTAAAATAAATTCAAATTGTTTTATCAATATTATCATAACTTTAATTAGTTTAAACTTTTTATAATAAAAATCACATATATCATTGGTGAGATACAATCCTACTCAAAATTATTATGTGCGACAACTTCTTCTTTTTTTAAGTATTTCACACACAAGTATATACGAAATACTTGATAATATCATAAATTATAATAGTTTTAGATATGAAAGAGATTACAAATAACCTTCACGGAAGAATATCTTGCTTAAGACTATTAAGTTCGTTAACTCAATTGCACATAAAAAAACTCAATAATAATTTTTTCAAAATCCTATAATATAATTTTTACAAAATATATAATAATTTTATTAAAATAATTTTATTAAATATATTTTTATTACAAGATAATACTAAATTACTCACTCAATAATATCATAAATTATAATAATTTTTAATTTTTACATAATATGTAGTAAAAAATATATTAAAGTTAATTTTAAAATATATTTTTATTACAAATTTTAAATTACTTCCCCAATAAGTCATTTCCTCAATAATTCATTTCCTCAAGTATGTCATAGACGTTCAAAAAAAAAAATAATATCATAAATAAAAAAAATTATAATTATGATAAAAACTTCAAATATCATTCACGAAAAATAATTTTACTTATTATGAACAACGAAGTTTTTTTCTCTAAGTAACCCAACTTCATACAAAAAATTAAACGATATTTTTTTACTTTAAAAACCCATTTTTAATTGGTAATAATTATTACATGCATATATAATAAATATTAAAATTAATTTATTAAATATATTTTTATTAAAACACTTTTAAAATACTTACTCAATAATATCATAAAATAAATTAATTTTAATTCTTTTTATGATACAAGTCACAATTATAAACAAATCATTATGAATAACAAAGTTTTGTGTTTGAGATTGAGAATTTAACATAACACATATAAAATAATCAACAATATTTATTTTTAATTTAAAATTCTATAAAATAATTTTTACTTAGAAATTGTATAAAATAATTTTATGATTAAATACTATTTTGAATAATATTTATATTATATAGTTGAGTTTTTTATACTAAAAATTTAAATCTAATTAATTAATATATTTGTTATAAAGTAATATTTTGTCTCTATGTTTAATAATTTTATATGCAAAAATTTTGTTAATTAATATTTATAAAATAAGGTCAAATATCATTTTTACATAATTATATAATAAATTTTTTAATATTAATTTATTAAATACATTTTATTATAAAATATTACCTACGAAATAATATCATAAATTAAATTAATTATAATAATATTAATATTTATATATAAATACATAATAAATATATTGAAATAGAATTTATCAGATAAAAATATGTAAGAACATGACCAAAGGTTTCCATTTTCAAATTAAAATTTGGTTGAATTATTTTTTTTTGCTTGAATACTCTAATAATTTATTTTTATTTTTCAGAGAACATAAATAACTAATTATGTTTGTTTTAATATAAAATTTTTATTTTATAAGTAAGTGTATTTAAAATATGCATACACATGAGAGCAATCCACGCATTCCTGTGCAAAAGCACGAGTATTTTGTTAGTTTATATTAAATACTAAAATACAATAAGCAACTCTCATATCCTAATTTCGTCTAAGGACCATTGTTTGTCGGCATGCGACTTTTGTTTGACCACCTCAAAATGTTTAACACCCATCGTTGTGGAATTCGTAAAGTTTCAAGATGTTTTGGGAAGAAACCGGTCAAAAACACGAAAACAAGAGTGTATTTAGCAAAGTGGGGTGTGTGAAAATAAACTGTTACACTATAATTTCATCCGAGGATCATTGTTGATCACTTCGGAAGGCTTAACACTCATCGCGGTGGAATTCGTAAAGTTTCGTGAGATTTCGAAAACAAAACAGCCAAAAACACAAAAACAGGGGGGAGGTGAACTTATCAAGACAGGGGTGTAAATAACAATTCGAGTCTAGGCCGAAAGTTGGGTTGCTTAAGGAGGAAGCAACTGGGCGGCAAACTCCTTCATGTTTTGTTGAAAATTGGTTTCCGGGGCTTCTGTGACTTCCGTGACTTCCGTAATGCATCCGTAAAATTTCTGAAAACCTTGGGTAAGCATATTTCACTTAACTTCCATAAGGCTTCCATAACTTTTCCGTAAAGTACGAAAAGGGGGTGAACTTAGTAATTGAGGTGCGCTTAGAGATCTTCCTCAAGAAGCCTTTGGGCGGCAAGTACCTTGCTTTTTCCTATAATTAGGGGAGGGTACCTGCTTCAAAATGTTCATGACCCCTAGGCTATGGATTTCGACTATTTTGGGTAAAAAACACATTTCTGTGAAGAAAAATCGAGTCGAAGTGCTTCTGTAACGTTTCCGAGACGTTTCCGTGAGCAAATCTGTGAAGATTTTCCTCCGTTTTTCATCCGTTCTTCGTTCGTTCCTCATTCTTCAACTGGTAAGTGTTCGAATCCGAGACTTTCAATTCATTTCTTGTTTTGTTTGTTTTCATCTTCATCTCGTTCACTTTCGATTTTCTTTTCTTCCGTTTTTAACGTGCTTTAACCGTTTATTTAAGTCGTTATCTCGCCTAATAAATGATAAAATGAATTTCAACCGATCATTTGTGTTGTAATGTCGTTTAATCACTGTTAAAACAAAATCTAACCGATCGTTCACGTTGTAACCTTGCTTAAACCAAAAAAAAGCAAAATAGTAATAAAATAATCAAAATATATTGAAAAAAATAATAATAAAATAATCAAAATATCTTTGAATAAAATTATCAAAAAAATCAATCGGACGTTTTTCTTTGAAAGTTTCCTTGAATTAATTGACTAATAATCAAAGTAAAACTAAGACTAAAATCAACTCACAAATCAAGCTTTGTCCACAAAAGTCACTTAAAACCGTTTTAAGGTCCAACGCCTTAAACGGTCCTCTTTGCTTTTATCAGTTGACATGGAGCAAAAGCCTCACTTTTGTCGACCACCCCAAGAGATCGTTAATGGTCCAACGCCTTAGCGTTTCTCTCCTTTCAAAAATCAAAAGATCATTAATGGTCCAACGCCTTAACGTTTCTCTCCTTTCCAAAAATCAAAAGATCTTTTAATGGTCTAATGCCTTAAACTACTTTTGTTTGGTTAAAATATATCTTGTGAAAAAAAGATAAAAACAACTTAACCAACGTTTAGTTCTAAAAGAACTACATAGGTCTGATTTTCTCATTGCAATTGAGGATACGTAGGAGCGAGGAAAACACCCTTGTTGACCACAAAAAAATTAAAAATAAAAAAATATAAAAAGCATAAAAACACAAAAAGACATAAAAAGGGGAAAATAAAACATTTTGAAGTCATATTTGTCCACTTGATTAAAAACTGTCGTCCCTTGTGACGGATGCGTGGGTGCTAATACCTTCCTAGTGCGTAAAAACAACTCCCGAACCTTTTACACTTAAATCGTAGACCACACCTTTTTCGATTTTTCCGATGTTTTCCTCAAATAAACTTTGGTGACGACTCCGCGTATTTTTCTTTCTTGAAAGACGTATCCGTGAACCTCGTGTTGTGCTCCCGCGGAAGGATAAGTTGCGACGACAACAAAATAAGATAATGATCATATATTAGTGTAACAAATAATTGATTAAGACATAAAAACTCTTGGTCACAAGTTGTTGGACACCTAAGTTGTTCCTATAATCAAAGCTCGTGAATTGTTTTTCAGCTTGAAAATAGAATAGCGAGTTGCGATTCTGGTAGGAGGAAATTAATTAAAGTGTCAAATAAAAAATAATAATTATGGTATCCTAATTATCAGTGTGCGTATAGATTTGAGTTTTCTCAGTATTGTAAATTTGTTTGTCGATAAACCAAGCCAAGGCTGGAAAACGTTATCCAATTTTGATTTGTGTGTGAAGTGTTAGCTATGGATTGACCACATTGTCCCATTTATTCTCCCAAACAAAAAAAAGTTAAAACTCACACCACTCCACGGGAAAACTACCAACATGGGACCTTTTTTTTTTTTATCATTTGAAGGTAAAATTTAAATTAATAGTAAAAAAAGATAAAGTTTGTAACAAATGTTATAATTTCTGAATCAAAAGTTATAATATTTATTAGGATATTTTTTAAAAAAAATTAAAATCGTAAAAATTTAAGATTTTTATTTTTTATTTTTTTAAATATGATTTTAAAATAGTAACAGTTTTACTTAAGACTTTAAAGTCATAATTTTTTTTATTGAAGTCATAAATTATTTTATAACTTTAAATTTTTAGAAGTTTTTTTTAAATCATAAATAATTTTTTATTTTATTATTTAATGAAGTATGTTTTCTTTTTATAGTTTTATTTAATATTTTTTATATTATTTTATTTAATAAATTTTCTACATTTAATATTTTTTAATAGTAGTATGGATTATTATTTATTTTATAAATTAAAAAATAATAAAAAAACATAAATTTAAATAAAAATATTAAAATATGTTATGATTAATAAAAATATTTTTCTTTGTTATTATTATTCATTATTATTTAAATATTTTTTAAACAAATATATAATACATTTTAATATTTTTATTTAGACTTAAGTCTTTTACATTATTTTTTAATTTATAAAACAAGTAATAATCCTTAACATTAATAAAAAATATATTAAATAAATACTATATAAAAGATTAAATAAAATTATATAAAAAGTATTAAATAAAACTAAAAAATAAAAACATTAATTCTTTAAATAGTTAAAAAATTATTTATGATAAAAAATGTGCAAAAAAAATTAAAATCACAAAATAATTTACTATTTTAATTAAAAAGAATTTCTTTACAAGTTTAAAATTATAAAAGAAAACTCTTATAGCTTTAAAATTGTATTTAAAAAAAATTAAAGTCATAATTTTTTTTTAAAAAGTAACATTTGTTATGAGTTTCACTATAGAAATCTACTACTTATTCTTTTTGAAATATTAATTTAAATTTTATCTAGAATAATAAAATTTGAAAAAAACTGTCCCTTGTTGGTAGTTTGGGCCCACACCACACTAATCTCAAACTCGTTCTCAACAAAACACAAACCCAAACCTAAAATCATTTTCCAATTTTTCGTCTTCTTTTCCTATTGAATTAGGATTAGGGTTTTACTCTCTTCCATTTCCATTTCCCAATTTTTTCTCTTTCGATTGATTCCTCTTGTCTATTCCATGGCCGAAGTGATCAACAATATGCCCCCCGAATCCCTAGACCACGACCAATCTCCCTCCGCTTCCGCTCCTCCTCCGCCGGCCGCCTCTTCCTCCGCCGCCGACGATCTCCCTCCGCCGCCTCTCCCTCTTCCGCCGCGCCGCCGGGACCGTAGGGACGACCGCGATTTCGACCGCCACCCCAACCGCAGCCGCGATTACTACGACCGCGACAGGGACTTCAAGCGCCGCCGCAGCCCTAGCCCCGGTTACCGTGACCGCCGCTACTCACCCCCGCCGCCGTCGCGCCGGTCGCCTCCGCCGTACAAGCGATCCCGGAGAGGCAGCCCCCGCGGCGGGGCCTATGTACCTGATGATAGGTGATTCGAGCTTTTGCCCTAGTTTTGATGGTCATGTATTCTGTAGTTCATTTTGAATTTGGTCATGTATGTTGTAGTTCATTTTAATTCGGATTTTGAGGTAAAACGTTGTGTTCTGTTTTTGTGGTGGAAATTGTAGGTTGAATTGTTTTTTTTTTTTTTTTTTTTGATTTTGTTGCTGAAAAAGTGAAAGTGAACATCTTCATGGCTGGGGAGTGTATCTGTTTTTCTTCAATTGCATTTGGTTGGATGGGAAGTGAACTATCTAATTTTCTTAGGGGGGTTCAGGTTCCGTTGTCGGGGATAGGATTGGGTGTTTGGTGTTTAATGGGCCTAGGGCTCAAGGGGAACTTTTTAGATGGGGTTAGACTTGTTGAGGGATTGAGATTAAGCTGCTTTGTTTCATTGAATTCCTGTTTTCTTGGGTTTTTTTCTGTTGGTTTCCCTTATGGTTGTAGTCCCCGCCCCCCCTCCCCTCGTGTCACGAATATTTTTCACCGAAATCTCTGTTTATCCAGTGAGATAAAAAAATGAGGATTTTTGAAGTCTTGATGGATGTTTTGACAGTTCTGACATCATGGATTTTGGAAACTTTTGTAGAAATTTATTTTCTACCGGCCATAATTTGTTTATATCACGGATCGCTATGAAAAGAAGAATCAGCTCTTGTTGTCAAGGGCATAGAGATATGGCGATCAGTATATTTGCTGTTTATTTGTTAGGGTCGAGGTGGAAAAATATTGCTTGCATTAATTCTTATGTTTTATTCTTGTTGCTTTTTCTTTTCCCATGGCTTGATGTTAGGGGTTTTTCTGTTTTGTTATTCCTTTCAGTTTTTCATTTTGTCATCAATCCCATTCTATTACTTTTCTAAACTGATGTCTCTGTCATCAGTTATTGAATTATGACCTTACACCAGAAAATTGTAATCCTTTGATCCTGGCATTCAGTTTCAACTTTCAACCACATTAAAGTATTTTTAACTATGCTGTTTTATTTATAAATTTTATACCAATCATGTATTTTGACAAAAAAAGCCTAACATTGTTAGAATATTGGATTTATTCAAATTGTGTTGTAATTGTTTCTGATTTCTTTTTACTCTTTGTGATTGCGAATGCATCAAAATATGTCATGGAAGTTATGAAGACAAAATTGTATCTCTTCTACAGTTTTATTCGACTACATGTATTTATGGAACTGTGTTCTTTCAAACTTATTTATTTTCTGATTTTTTACAAATTCCATTGATTGTAGCATGACTACTCAAAGATGAATGGTTGTATGTTGACTGAGTGATGTGATGTTATATTCATGGTATCATGTGATTATTTAAATGGTTTATAGGAAATACTTTAGAAGGATTTTCTTCTCTCACATTTGAACTTTGCTGCTTTACATCCTTATCACCCTAGGCCATGTATGTATCACACATTATGCTGATAATTTTTAAAATAATATACTTCATTATGATTAAAGCAGATTTGGCTATGATTATTCTGGTGGCTATGAACGGGGAGCAGGTGGAAGGACTGGTTTTGCAGATGAAAAGTCTTATGGCAGGCTTGCTCATCGATCTGCTGGGGGATATCATAATGGGATTTCTGGTATGTTAATAATTGTTAGCTTTAATAATCACTATGGGGTTTTCTTGCATAGTGTAAATGACAATTATCCTTAGCTTTAATTCCAGTTTTATTCTCTAATTGAGCTAAGTTAAACTCACAACATCCTACTTTGCATACTGAAATATAGCTACATATAATAAAAAAGTTTTCTTTTCACATTCTTTAATTTCATAGTTTTTGCATTGCTTATTGTTGCTTGTGATGGCAGTTAAATTGATAATGTTATGCTTAGTGCAGACAGTGTGACAATTGTTTTGGAGACTATTCATTAGGTGTACTATTGAATCAACATGACCAGTGCAGATGGCATGTTAGAGTCTATAATTTTTTTCCATCACAACAAATATAAATATCAATATCCTATAATTCATTATGTATCCTATTCTGCTCTTTAGTTTACTCATTGTTCATTTTGTACTATTGTCAAACATTAGCTGATACATACAGCAGGTCATCTTACTGTTAATATGTTCCTATGTTGGGGGTTCATTTTGCAGATGTGGATAATAGTCGCGGTTATGCAGATTTGCCAAGTGGAGGTGCACAAAGGTCAGTTTTCACTTTTTTTCTTTTTAAACCATGTAAACATATCTGCCATGTTTCATCTATTTCTTGTGCAACATCTACAAGAAATTCTGTCATTGCAATGGTATTTGAGAAAGGAAATATGGCAAAGGAGCCAATATATTCTTATAGCATTGCAGGATTGAATCATGAAGTTTATAGGTTTTTGAGAAAGGAAATTTGTCAATGGAATGGTATTTTGAGAATTTTTCATATCACCTGAGATGAAATGTTTACTTTATACCCTGAGTGGGAAGCTTCAATTGAATATACATCTTGCTACATTGATTGTATAAAGCCAAGACAGCACTGGATCTCGGCTACTGTTTGTTGAGCAATTTGGGAGATGTGATTATTAGAGGAATTTGATGTGTGACAAGGCTGTGCACCATGTGCACCTCAGTTCTCCTTTAGCCATAAATAGGCTTCTGAAATACAGATTCAAATGCACTCTGCAAAGACTGAAGTACTGGTTTAAAATCACCTGCAAGTACAAATTACATTCAAATAGAAGATACCTTATTCCAATGGAAAGTTTAGAAAGAAGGTATTCTGTCATGGCAAGTAAATTTCTGGAAAGTAACAGAGACAATGGTTGTCTTAGAACACTAAGGGTCTCTTTGGGAGAAGTGGTAAAGAGGGGAAAGCTTACAACAAGTAGTACGCTTTCCCTCCCCTTTCTTCCTTTTCCACCTCTTTCAAACAGGTCCTGAGTCTTCTTTGATGGTTGGGGCTTTATCACACTGCTCATGTACATTGATGAAGATTGGTTTCTGCAGGACTGGTGTTTCAATTTTCATTATGAAAAACAATCAGTCTAGATATACTAATTAAAAGAAAATCAGTGAGTGTGTAAATGTCAAAGAAAGTTGTCAAACCATGATAAGAAAACTAAATGCCTTCATTGATTATATTTTCTGAAGTTTTCATCACACACATATATAGATGGATAGATCAAATTATACAGCTACAAATTACATCAACACTTACACCATCAAAAACTTTATATAGAATGTGATTTTTATTGTTCCAACTATTGAGAATAACTATATATTACCTTGATTGTGTCATTTTTTTGTCAAAATTGAATAACTAATATAATAAAAAAGTTTTTATTTTAAATGTTTAAAAATTATATATTATGTAAATTTTAATGTATTTTGATGTAAATATCAATTGATTATTGAATAATTTTAGATAAATATTATATTTTGTAGATATGATTTATATGATAAGAACTTTAAATTCAACGGTGAAGTTTGATGTTAAGTTATCTATTAAAAGGTCATTGGATAGTGTATTAATTGATGTAACTTATAGGGTTGTAATTTAATTCCTATAGCCCTATTTATGAAATCTTGAAAGATAATTCTAATGGGAAGTTCTCTTTTAGAATACCTTTACAATACTGAATTACTTATGGATACCGTATCTGGTAAATTGGTACTCCTTTCGGTAGTATTCTACCCTGAGCTTTACTGATAAAAAAATTATGGCAGATTGTCAAACATGTTTTGCAACAAAATGTTAGTTTGTTGTTCATTCACTTTGCTTCAGTTTCTTGCCTTTAGTTCGTATTCAACAAGGCAACAATATTCTTCTAAAATTTTGCAACCATATTTTTTTTGCAACATCATTATTTTTGGTTTTATTAATCATCACACTATTATATTGGTTTTAGTAGTCTACTTCCTATATTTAGGGCATATGTGTCACTAGAGTAGATAGGACATGCCTAAACCATCATGAATTGTTCTCTCAATTCTATTAGTTGATTTTTTTTTTTACTCCATCTTGTTAGAATTCTGATTCAGTTTTTTTTCCTTTGAATTTGTGATCCATTAGCAACTTATCATCTCATTCTTTGGAGGAAATTAGGTTGTTTGAAAAACTTAGATTTTATCCTTTACTTCAACGTTGAAGGAAGAATTTCAAAAAGAGAAAAGTTCTGCATATTGCTTCCTATCTTATGCTTGCAAACATTGGCAGTTAATATTTAATTAAAGTGTTGACTTGTTTTCTGGACAGACTTCGAATTGAAGCTTTGTGCAAACTTGTATTGTTTAATGAATTTTCTTAGAAATTTGAAAAACAATTATTTTTCATTTTATTTCTATCCTCGTGTTGTCATTGATGTAGTGCCCATTTTGGTGCACGAGGAAGATATATTTTGTTATAGTCAATAGAAGAAAAGCAATTACAGCATGCCATCTATTTGAAGATTCTGTCCTGATTATGTTTCCTAGTAGAAATTTCAGCATGCCACTAAAAAGGTAGTGTTTGGCGCATGGATAGAATGGAATGGTTTGTTTTCTTTTTTTCTCCTTGTTAGCCTTTTTTTTGGAGTCAAATGTACCACCTTTTAATCTCATGTTCTGTTTTGTTCTACATAGAGATGTATTAAATCAGAATTGATTCTGTATGTTATACTATGTCTCATTGCAATGCCTGTACTGGCCACTACTAAAGAGCTTTTGGAACACCCGGCTCATTATTATTTTGTCTTTCCTACTATGCTTTTGTTGCCAACCTTGTGAGAAGTGTTTTGTGCTTGTTACTGCTTGCTTCAACTTTTGTAAAATTTCTATAGAATCTATACCCAATTTTATCTTTCACTTTTGAGTGTTATTAGTCAATAGAAAAATAATAATGTACAAATTTATTGTATATTTTCATTCTTCCTTTTTATTCTCTTGAAGGGTAGTTATGGAAGTTTCTCTTTAGAATTTGGTAATGTTGCTGATTCGTGGGATGTGTATTGCCTTATTTTTCTCTATTTGACAATATATTTTTTGGCGGAAGTCTGTTAACATTTCAGATGCTTGTGAATTATTTCAGAGAGGGGTTGATGTCCTATAAACAATTCATTCAGGAGCTGGAAGATGATGTGCTGCCAGCTGAAGCTGAGCGTAGGTAAAATTTGGAAAACAATATCCTTTTCATTGTGCCTAAGCTCTAAATTCAGAATAACTTATTGGATACTGATGAGATGCTTAATTTGTTTTTCTAGGTATCAAGAGTACAAATCAGAGTATATTTCTACACAAAAGCGGGCTTATTTTAATGCTCATAAGGATGAAGAGTGGTATTGATTTTCTTTTCCCACTGCTAAAATTTATTTGATTCTTGCGTTATCGTCTTGTTTCAAGTACGTGCAATCTTCTGATCCTTCCTTTATTTGATTTATATTTTGATGTAGGTTAAAAGATAAATATCACCCAACAAATTTACTTACAGTAATTGAGAGGTGAGTTTTTCAAATCTTGCAGTCTAATGAAGAATGGAGTGGAGCATCCTCTTTATGTCGATGGATCATATACCAGTATTTTTACTTGGGTGGTTGCTAGATAGGATGGTAAATTAATATTCTGATTAAAATATATAATTGTAATTGATCCTCTTGGCACATCATCTTTTAGGAGGAATGAAAATGCTCGACGGCTTGCAAAGGATTTTTTGCTTGATTTGCAAAGTGGAACATTAGACCTGTATGTTCTTGCTCTTTCACACTGTCTGTGCATTTGCCTGCTCTTCCTCCTTATGCTCTCAATATTTTTTGTATCTTGTGAATTTTCAATCAATGCAGAAATCCTGGTTTGAACTCCACTTCATCCGGTAAATCAGGGCAAGCCAGTGAACCTAATTCAGAGGAAGAAACAGATGGTAAACGAAGAAGACATGGTAGGGGACCTAATAAAGATAATGATTTCTCGGCTGCTCCAAAGGCTCACACTATCAGTTCTGAACCTAGACGGATACAAACAGATATTCAACAGGCTCAGGCTGTTGTTCGTAAGCTTGACAGGGAAAAGGGTATTGACGATAATATTTTATGCACCAGTGACCATAATAAAAATGATGACAAGGCTCACAGTGGATCTGTGGGCCCCATAGTAATTGTCCGTGGCTTAACATCTGTTAAGGGATTAGAGGGTGTTGAGCTACTGGACACACTTATTACATATCTTTGGCGGATACATGGTGTTGATTATTATGGTATGATTGAGACTAATGAGGCCAAGGGTTTTAGGTATGTGAGGCCAGAAGGAACAGGGCATGAAGAAACAAGAAAATCTGGTTCTGACTGGGAGAAGAAACTTGATTCATTTTGGCAGGGAAGGTTGAATGGTCAGGATCCATTGGAAGTGATGACTGCCAAGGAGAAGATAGATGCTGCAGCAACTGATGTGTTGGATCCACATGTTAGGAAAATTAGGGATGAGAAATATGGGTGGAAGTATGGTTGTGGAGCTAAGGGCTGCACAAAGCTTTTTCATGCGGCTGAATTTGTGCACAAACATTTGAAGCTAAAACACCCTGAGCTTGTGATGGAACTAACATCAAAATTGCGAGAGGATCTTTATTTTCAAAATTACATGAAGTAAGTATTAATTAAGGCTTCTTTTACTTAGTGGTCAGTATTGCTGGTGTGGGTGCACATATCACTTACAATGTCATTACTATCATTGCAGTGATCCTGATGCTCCTGGTGGAACGCCTGTCATGCAGCAACCTCAGGTAGAATAGTTTTTTTATATTCCATGCACTTGTATACATAAAAGGAAAATATTATTAATGATGATTCATGATTTGATAGAAAGATCTTTATTGTTGCATCATGCATGTTTTGGAAATATTTTGGTCCAGGTTTTAGTAGTTGTTTATCTGTATCGTGGCATTTTAGCAACACTGCAGATGGGGTCTGTAGTGCTTGTGGAATCAGCATAGTATTTCCTTTCAATGTGTGCTGCTCTGTCTATGGGGCTAGTAGCCTGATGTATTATGGTTTTAGCATAGCAATGTATTTCTGTACAATGTTGGTGGTATAGATTGATTTTTAGATGCTCAGTCCTTTTTTGTTCTGTTTGTAGAAGGATAGGCCTCTTAAGCGAAGATTAGGAGGTTTAGAGGGCCGATTGAAGGATGACCGTGGTAACCGGCGAGACCAGGACAGGAGTGACAGAATAAACGGAGATAGGCCTGATGGTTCCCCATCCCATGAAAGGCAAATGGGAAATCATGATGAAGCAATGTATGATGCATATGGAGGGCTCGGTGTACCTCAATTTACCTCAGATATGGCCCCTCCGCCAGTTTTGATGCCTGTACCTGGTGCTGGGTTAGTTTCCCTTTCCATTCTTCTCCATCTACCAAATCTGATCCGCCTTGTTTCTTCAATTGAGATTTTGTTGGTGCTTGTATAATTTGCATCTCTACAGGCCTTTAGGACCCTTTGTCCCTGCTCCACCAGAAGTTGCAATGCAGATGTTCAGGGAGCAAGGAGGACCTTCGTCATACGATGCCTCAGGAAGGAAGATTCGATCTGGTCCTCATATGGGTGGACCAGCACCCATAATTGCTGTTCCTCCATCCTTTAGACCTGATCCTCGACAGATGCGAAGGTAATTATTCTGCAGGACCTTTGTTCAGATTTTCCCTTGCAGGGTCTCAAATCATACTATCTTTTCCATGCTCTTATGTGTGTTCTTTAGACGTCAATCTGCATCCTAACTTTCAACTTTCTATGCCCTTTGTACTTGGTCCTACACTGCTTCACTATCTTCAGCACTCAAGTTTTATTTTTTGATCTGTGGGTATCAAAGACAATGTCATGGATTTATAATAACTCACACACCTTGTTCAACTAACTGAGTTGGACCCCCTTGACTTCAGTACTCAAGTTATTCTTCCCTTATATATTTATTTATTTATTTTGAAGTGAAAGTTCATTTACAAATAAGTTCCTTTTATTTTTCCCTTAGCTTTTATTCCCTGGAAATTTGATTGAAGTTCTTTAGAATAGCAATAACATTCTGAAGGATTTCCATGTAACAAAATAACTATTAGCATTTGAAAGAATGAAACATTTACTCGTCTTGTAAATGGTGGTGCAGTTATCAAGATCTGGATGCCCCAGAAGACGAAGTCACTGTGATAGACTATCGGAGCTTGTAGGTGTCTCACTGGGTGGTTGGTTGAATTCCCTAATTTCAATGAGATTGGGTGGGTGGCATTACGCTTTCTTGATGAGAGCTGCAGTCTACCCTTAATAGGGTTGGGCTTCATTTATTTTGTGAATTTGTTTGAGAATCTTTTTTTCCTTCTAATATGGTGATATTTGAGCCGAGGGATGTATCATGTTTACTTTGATGTTGTACTAGAGATAATATTTGTAGAATTCAGTTACAGAATGTCTCTGATTCTGATATGAGGATAATTTAAAAATAATGTTAGCTGATGATTTATTATTTATTGGATAACCGTATGGATGGCTTTCTCCAATAAAACGATTGTATTATAATCTAGAAATGATGTATTGTGCATCAAGCGACGGAAAAGTAATTTGGTAAATTAAAATATTTTATTCTAATTTTAATTAAAAACATTTTAAGTTCTTTTAAAGAGTATTCTTTATGACCCAGCTCTGCATCCAGAAACTCCCCCCTTGAATAATATCTAGCTTTGAAGATCCTTCCTACCATCGCTTTTGGGTTGGATGTCAAATTCCAGACCTGTTTTTCCAGTAATGCGAGATTAAAGCCATGCGTGTCTCTGATTTGCATTCCTCCATCAATTTTTGGCACTGAAAGTCTCTCCAATGACAACCATAGGATACCTCCTTGACCATGCTGTCTCGCTTTCCACTAGAATGAATTCATCATCCTATGCAGTTCCTCACACAAGGAACGAGCAAACAGATAAATACTGAAGTAGTATGTAAGAACAACCTGTGCCACAACCTTGATGAGGATCTCTTTGCCTGTGAGGATGAAAGACCCAAATATCTAGCATTCAATACTTCTCTAACTCCCAGCATAGCTGCAATCTATGACCGCAGTTGCTGATCCACATTTCTACTGTAACATGCCTCTGATTTCTGCAAATTTAGAGCCTGACTAGAAGCTCTCTCATACATGTTCAAAATATTCTTGATATGCTCACATTCTTGTAAAGATGCTCTAAAGAACAAAAGAAAGTCATCCACGAATAATAGATGAGATATTATTATCAGTGCTCCACTTGCTACCTTAATTCCATGAATATGGCCTCGGGACTCCGCCTTCTTCACCAATGTTGAGAGACCTTCTGCACAGGTTATGTGTAAATAGGGTGACAGGGGTTGCCCTGACGCAACCGCCTACTAGGAAGGATATGACCAGCCACTTCATGATTTACAATCAATGAATATCGAACTGACTTCACACATATCTATCACCCACACAACCAATTTTAAATATTTTATATGATAATTACTATGATTTCCTTAAATTAAATTTTGATAAATGAAATAACGAACGAGTTTTTAGTCTAAATTTTTTTGTGACTTTTGAGTGTCAATGCACATCAACTAGAACGAATATTAGCATTCCTTAAATATATAATAACTATAACTATAACTATAACTATATATATATATATATATATATATATATATATATATATATATATATATTAAGATTTGTATTCAACATTTTATTTTTTTATAATTTATAATAACTTTTACATATAAAACTAAAATATATTATCAATTAAAATATTACATTTTTAAAATTTCTTAGAATAATATTAAAGATAATAAAATTTATAAATAATATGGTGACAATTTTTTTTCCAATTATTTAATACATAATAATATTAAGATTTATTATAAAATACTCGTTATTATGTCATTGATCTTTTAGTTATTTTTTTGTTTTGTAATTTTACAATTTAGAAAATAAGGGAAGTTTATTTCAGAAATTTTGTTGGATTCTTGAAAATATGAAGGTGAGAACATGTTTTCCCATGTTTGCTATAAGAAAATAAAGAATAGTCCAGTGCATGTTTTATTTTCAGGAAAATGAGATTCCCATGCTCTTTTTGTGTTTTGCGTTGATTTGATTTCTATGGCAGGAGGGTGAGAATGTGGATTCTTATACCAGGAAAATCTGATTTAGTGTATAAAAATACTATTTTACCCTCACTATTAATATCCATTGTCCCACTACTTCTCTACGCACCTACTAATTCTATTATTCATGCTATTGTATAGTCCTTCTATTGTGTAAATCAAACTTTCATTTTACATTTTTCTCCATGATTTTTCTCGATTTGTTTCGTATCATTTAGGTGAAAATTGTACAATGTACAAATTCTCTCTTCAATTGTGTTTTAAGTTTAAATTTAATTTCATATATGTATGTTTGAATGATGCACAACTTTTGCGTCATGTAGGATCAATTCATGGTAATTGGTTGTTTATGTAAAATATAATAATTTCTTTAATACAAAAATAATATTTTAGTAATATAAAATATTTCTAGAAAAAAATAATGTGAACGAAACATATATTTTAATTATTCCAGGGAATATAAAAGAGGTTCCCAATAATTAACCAAACAAAATTCTCTTAAAATATTTATGAATGAATGTCATTCTCATCAAATATTCTTAAGAATAATATTCCATGAAACAAATTCCCTCTAAAATAATGTATAAAGTTCAAGAAGAAATATTAAAAATATTTTTCATCTATAGCTATATATAAAGGGAATAGGAAGCTTTGGTGTATAGATTTCTCATCATTTTATCCGTATAACTGTCTTTTTAAACCATTTTTTTTTTATCCTTATGACTCCTTCCTATCAACCCACATCCCATTTACATCTAGCAAACTACCCACTATAAATTTAACTTATATCATCTTTTTCATTATTATTTTTATTTAAGATATAAAGAGAGACACCAATAAATTAAAATTTTAAAGATTGCACAATTAAAAGTCAAAAATATATATTAGAAACTCTATCTCTCTTATATCATAACATTGAATCGTCGTCTTAAATAAGAATGTTTTTAAAATCTATTACTAAATAATAGTATTTTTAAAAGTTATTTTTGAACGAGAATAGTGTTTAACTTTTAAGAATTATTTTTGTTAGAATATTGTCTTAATTTCAATTACCGTTAGCTTGCAATTGTCTTGGAAAGAGCTACCTATAAAGGTGTGTTCGCTAGAAAAGCTAAGTGAAACGTTGTAGAATGAAGCCACTAGAACTTCAACCCTTAGTTAGTTGAAGTTCAATGTTGTCTAGAAATATGCTTTAAATAAAACTTATAACGCTTGTGTCATCTTCACCTTGCTAGTCAATTTTATCATAGTTTATTCTAAATTTCATTGGAACGCTAAAGTCTTCAATTATTAGAAATATGACTTAAACAAAGCTTATAAATCTTGGACAATCCTTATCCTACAAGTTAATTTTGAAGGTTGAGTTAGGCCTTAAGCCTAAACTCTAGAAGTTCTCATTCTTATTGATCCACGTGTCTTATGTTATTGCTAAATATTGAGTATTTATTTTTATTTTTTTATTCCTTTTAAATATATTTCTTAATTTTAATTTTAAATCTATTTTGATTTAACAATTATGTCAATTTTTTTCTTAACCATCTAAAGTTATTCTTTTTATCTTTATTTGTGGATGATATTATTAACCACTTATTTCTTTCAATATACTATTTTCATCTTTATTTCTAAATTGAATTTCAGTAACTTATTTTTTAAAAAGAAACCATCAATGTTTAAAAATAGCTTTGTACCACAATATAATTTTTTTATTGCAAATTTAAAATATGATTTATATATTTTAAATATTTATTTATTATAAAATTTAAATACTAGTGTGTTGTGTGTGTATATTACATGATGCCCAACAAATATTAAATAGTATAAGAGCTTGTCAGACTTTAATCTAACCCTTTTGTTCTTACCGAATTTGGCAGAACCTCTTCATGGCAGTACTTGTCCATGAGGTCCTCCACGAACAATGGTGGGGTGTACTTGTAAAGATACTCCGAAGCTCAAGTTAGTGGGGCAGATGCATACAAGTATCAGAATATAGGTTGGATTAAAAGTTAGTTTACTTGAACCTTGATAATCCGCTTTTATAGAGGTGAAATTGGATGATAAGATCTCAATTTCCCTTCTAATTAAGATAATGTACAAAGGGAAAGATATGATTATATCTTATCTTTCCTCTGATAGCTGATAACTTCTAGTTTTAGGGGATATCTCTATCTTTTTGGTTGAAGATAGAATTTCCCTTTAACCTTAATTATGTTTGCCAAATTCTTTGGATTCTGAGTAAGCTACTTGGTTGCTCACCGAATACGGAGACTTGCCAAGTCTGTGTAGTACATATGTTCCACAAGCTCTAAAGTTAGTTGTACGAACTTTGTGAAAGATAACCTCAAGTCCTCAACCTTGACGTTGCTATCTACCAGTCGAGTCTAAGTATCATTCATCAGTTTAGTTGTAGTCGAGTCCAAAAGGGATTTTCTCTTTTGTCAAGTTTTTTAACTTGGTCATAAAGGGAGAAATTTTTTTTCGTCAGTGTCAGGTTCAGATGGTGGAGAATTTGAAACGACATCTTCACAACCGTTACTTTTGTTCAGACACATTAAATGCCTTAGCGCATTTTCAAAAAAAGTGCAATGATTATGTCCTTTGAATTTCGGAATGCTCTTGGGATAACCAAAAGTCAACCCTTCCCTAACCATTGATTTGTTTCTTCAAGGAGAGATCTAATGGTCTAAATGGACGTGCCATTTTGCCGCTTAGAAGCTTCCAAATTCCTTTTGAGTTTTCTCCTTCTTTTCCAGTCATCTTTATTTTCTTCGATCACCCCCTTCCTTTCCAGGTACACATTTTGACCCTCATTCTTTCTTCATTATGTCTCATTCTAGAGAGAGTTTTTTCCACTCTAACAGTAGCAAGATGTTGTCACCAGAAGTTCGCCCAATTGGTGAGAGTTCAAATGATGACTCTTCTCATCGTCATGATGGTTCTGATGTCGCTAGTGACCAAGAATCTAGTGTTCCCATTGCTGGTGCCATCATAATTGTTGGCGTTGCTGCCATTGTCAGTCAAAACATTGGGGGGGAGGGGGGGATAAGGTCGAGTAGCCTTTGATGATCCCCCCCCCCCCCACCAATTTTATTAGCTAAGTAACTTAGTCTAATTTTAGTCGAATATTTTTATTAAATACCTTGGTCTCATTCAATCACCTAGCCGAATGACTTAGTTTCTTTGGTCTATTTTTAGCCAAATAACTTAAGTTTCAGTCTATTGTTAGTCAAGTAACTTTGTCTATTTTGGTTTATGTTTAGCTAACTAACTTAGTTATCTTTAGTCTTATTCTTAGCCAGTAACTTCGCTTCTTTGGTGTTTCCTTTAGTGAAATAGCTAAGTTATCTACCATCTATATGTAGCCAACTACGATTCTTGGTCTATGAATAAGTAGAGTTCTACTCGGTCTTATCTATGCCCTGTTTTGGGTCTTTAGTCGAAGAAACCTATTGGTCTACTCGGATCTAATAATTCAATAATAATGAAAAGAATGCTTTCATTCAATGTAAAATTTGGGTGTGCCTCATTAGAACCTCTCTAACAAAAATCCTCGAGGGAAAAATGCTAGAGTAGGAAAAAAAAGTACATCACCACTTACAAGTTTAACTGTAATAGAATTTGAGGTGAGTGACGTTCTAGGTTCTTGGAATCACCTTGTCGGATAGGTGCTCTGATCAACAAGCTCCATTTTTGAGTGACTTAGTAACTCTGAAGGGGCCTTTCCAGTTTGCAACCATTTTTTTTTCCTTAGCATCTTTTCGAGCTTGTCCATATTTTCTTAGTGCCAAGTCGTTTACCTGAAAGTTTCTCGATTTTACTTGACTGTTGTATCTCTTCTTGGATCTCCTTTGGTATAACTTGACTCTGATGTGGACTTCTTTTATTGTCTCTTTAGCCAAATCGAGTGCTTCACTAAGCATCTCATTATTCTCTTCTACTACAAAGTTTACCTTTCAAAAAGAGGGTTCTCCGACTTCTACTGGTATCATAACATCTAATCCATATGAGAGTTGGAAAAGGGTGTCACCTATTGTGGAGAGCAACGATAAGCCCATAAAATAGCAGTAACCTTTTCGGCTTAGTTACCTTTGGCCTTCCCAACTCACTTTTTCACTTCTCTGAGTATGACCTTGTTGGTTGCTTTAGTATGGCCATTGCTTTGTGGGTGTTTCATTGAAGTAGCTCTGTATAGTCGTTGCATATCCTTCACTTCCCCTTAGAATTATTTACCATTACCACATTTGCTAGCCAACTAGTGTATTTCTCTTCTCTGATAAATCCTGTATTTAGGAGTTTCTTTTCTTTTTCATCAACGAATTTTGTTCTTTTAGGATTGAGTTTTCTCTTTCTCTGTGCGATTAGTCTAGCTTTAGGGCAGATTGTTAGTGGTTGATAGTGATACTCAGGGTCGGTTCCAAGCATATCAAATGCTAACCATGTGAAAAGGTCGACATTCTTTGTTAGCACTTGAGCAATGGATTCTTCTACCTGTGTACTCATTTGACATCCTAGTTTGGTGAATGAGATACTTCTTTGTTGAGTTCGAAAGACTTTATTTTTTCAGTGGGCTTTGCTCTCGTCTCAGCTTCTCTAGGATCGAGCTCTACTTCCCTTAAGTTGTTGAGAAAGGTGCATGTTACTAACTGTACTTTAGTCTATAGTACCTTATTTCCTTTAGCAATCTTGAGGCTTGCAACGTAACATTCGCGTGCCATTACCTGGTTGACTCTAACAGTGATAATTTTGCCATCCTCACTCGAAAACTTCATCGCCAAATGGGAAGTTAAAATGATGGCTCCTAACTCATTGAGCGAAGGACGCCCTATCAATATATTAGAAGAGGTTAAGGCGTGGACTAGGAGGTACTTGATCATGATGGACTTTGACCTTTTTCATCTTTGACAGTTGTTAATAAGTGCACATATCCTATTGTGTCTATTGTCTATCTTGCGAAACCTACGAGTTGTTCTGGGAATGGCTGAACCTGGCTTTCTAGTATGCCGAGTTGTTTAAAGGCTGACTAGTATAGGACATTGACTAGGTTCCCATTGTTGAGTAAAACTTTGCATACTAAGAAGTTAGTAGCCTCTATCTCGACTACCATAGGATCATTGTGACATCACTCTATCCCCTCAAAATCCTCATTTGTGAAAGTGATGGCGGGTAGGCTCCTTGTGACTCTTTTTTTGGCTGTGATCGAGTTAACAAAATTAAGGTTATGGACGTAGCATTTGCATGCCAAGTTTGAGCTTCCTCCACCTATGAATCCTCCATCTATTATGTTGATTACACCTCGAAGCCAAGTTTTGGGTAAGGCTGTGCAAAAAAATCCAAATATATAAAACCAATCCATATCCAATCCAATCTAATCCACTTTAAATCCATTTAAATGGTTTGGTTTCATATCCAAATCCAATTTTTTGGATTTTAAATCCAATCCAATTAATTGGATATGGATTGGATATTTATCTGCATTTTTAAATCCAATGCAATTTTTTGGATGAAGACAACTAAGTTGTTTTGGCCAACTTCGGTAGGAGCTATTTTTTGGTCGATCTTGTCTAGAGTTATTTTGGACAACGTTAGCTGGTGATGTTTTTAAGCCGTCATTGGTTGAGACTATTTTTGTGGTTGATGTCGGTAAGGGTTTTTCGGCCAACATTGGTCAGGATTACTTTTTGGCCGATGTCGTCCAAAATTTTCTGGCCGACATCACTCAAGGTTATTTTTTGGTTGACGTTAGCTAGGGTTTTTTTTGCGATGTCTCTCGAGATTATTTTTTGATTGACATCGGGTAGGTTTTTTGACCGACATCAGCCAATATGTTTTTGGTCGACATTAGACAAGACTTTTTTTCGCGACGTTGGCTAGGACTTTTTTGGCCAACTTTGATTGAAAAACATCATCGACTAACATTGGTAAAAAAAAAACTAGCTAACGTCAGCCAATATATTACCCCAATTGACGTTGATCGAAAAACCCTAGTTGATGTCAACAAAAATATCCCTAACCAGCCCTAGCCAAAAGAAGTAGTCATGGTCGATGTTGGCCAACAAACCCTAGCTGACGCCAACAAAAAAATAGTTTCAACTAGTGTCAGCAAAAAAACCTAGCCAATGTTGACCAAAAAATAGTTTCGGCTGATGTTGGCAAAAAAATATCAATGATCCTTATCGACCAAAAAACCTTACCGATGTCTACCAAAAAAATCCTAACTAGCATTGACCAAAAACCAGTCACAGTCAGTGCTGATTGGAAACCCCTAGTTGATGTCGGCAAAAAAATATTACCGACCGACATTGACTAAAAACCCTAGCCGATGTCAACCATAAATATAACCCTACCTAAGATTGACCAAAAACATCCTTGATTGACGTCGACCAAAAATGCACTGACTAACGTCATCTGAAAAATAGTCTTGGTTGACGTTGGTCTAAAAATGTCACGGTCGATGTCAGCTCAAATTGCCCTAGTTGAGCTTGGCCAAAAATACCCTAACCAAGATCGATCGAAAATAGTCTTGACCAAGGTCGGTTGAAAATAACTCTTAAATGGACAGGTGCTAAGTTTTCACTTTTTAGCATTTAAGTAGATATGGATTGGATATGGATTAGATTCTTAAAAATCCAATCCATGCTCACCACTAGTTTTGGATGAGGGATTTTTGTTTCGATGTTATGCTTATGTTGTCTCGCGGGTTCAACTACATTCTTGGCTTATATCTCGCTCCCTTTCAAGGTCCTGATCCTGTGATGGCTCTTTGACGAATTTCTACTGATGTCCCTTTTGGATCATTTTTTTTTTGTCCTTAAGTGTAGTGCAATCTTCAGTGTTGTGACCAACGACCTGGTGGTATTGGTAGTACTTGGATTTGTCTCCTCCTAGTGGAGGTCTATTCTTAGCCGGCAATTGGATGAACTTTGTATTGCGGGCTTCTTCTAGTACTTAGCCCCGACTCTCCATAGTGGAGTGTAATGGCTAAACTTGGATCGAGGCGGTTTGTCAGCTCTAGATTTTCCTCGGCTACAACCAATCTCGATCTACACCTCTCGCTCTGCTAACTTCCTTAAGGGTTTTCCATGCATTTTTTCTTTGAACCCGATCATCACTTCCATTTGGATGAACCCGACAACCCTTGTTCTAAACTCATCCAATGTTGTAGGAGGCTTCTTACATAGGCTGTTCAAGAAGGGATTAGACTTCAATGCCTTAATCATTGAAGTGAATGCGACTTTTGGGCTCACGTTTTGAATCCGAACTGAGACTGATAAGAACCTTTCCATGAAATCTCATGAAGTGATTCATCTTCTACTTGCCTAATGTTGGTGAATGCCATAGCTGTTAGATGGTGTGGTCTTCTTGACACGTACTGGGCTCCAAAACATGCGACAAGTGTCACAAATGAGTCAATGGAGTTTCTTGGCAATCGAGTATACCGATGGAGCGATGCACCTTTCAATGTTGTAGGAACACTTGACACACGATCGTGTAATCATTTATGAACATATTCATTTGTGGACGAATGCGTCCACATGTTCGTTCAAGTCTGACAGTCCATCATAAGGATCGATGGTTGGCGTCTTCCATCTTGGTGGGGGTTATGCCTCCATAATCCATCAACGAAAGGATGAAGCCAAGTGTCAGTGTTTGCTACTCTCTTAATTGGTAGCCTTATAGAGGGAGTCCCTTCACGCCACGTCGTATCATCCTTGTATGTCTTAGTCAGATGGGTCTGATGAGTTATAGTTGCCGCAACTGAGTTTGTATTCTGGTTCTCTTGAAGCTTTAGATACTACTCTCTAAGAATGGCGTTCTCCATCTCTTGGGTGTTTCTTTGCTTCAAGGGATTAATCTCTCTTTGCAGGTCAATGATCAACGAGTGATCATCAAGCTCTTGATGCGAGGGACTTGCCATGTTTGCTAGGTTCCCCTTTTCAGAGGCACCCACGACTGGTATCCCTTTCATAGTGGATTCCTACTTGTGTTGTCACTTTCCTTGATTGATGACATTGGTGTTGTCGTCGTTCATTGTCATTGATGATGTAGTGGTTGTAAGGAAAGTTTTCCTTCAATGCCACGGTGGGTGCCAAATATTCTTTCCAAATTAGGCCGAATATCGTCATGGCGGTGCTTTTTTGTGAGCTCTTCCACGAATAGTGATGGAGTGTACTTGCAAAGACACTTTAAAGCTCAAGTTAGTAGCATAGAGGTATTCAAATATCGAAATATAGGTTTGATTAAGACTTAGTTTACCTGAATCTTGGTGATCATTTTTTTATAAAGGTGAAATTAGATGATAAGATGTCAATTTTCCTTCTAAGATAATGTAAATAAGAAAATATATAATTCTATATCTTTTCTCTGATAACACATAAATTTCGATTTTAAGGGATACTTCTATCTTTGTGGTAGAAGATATAATTTTCTTTTTACCTTGATTATATTTTTGTCAGATTCTTTGAATTCTGTGTAAGCTACTTGATCGATCACCGAACATTGAGCTGAGCCCGAATAATACACCTTTTATTCTATTTAAATATAATAATTAAAATTTTCGAAAGTAAAATTCCGTATTTGTGTATTCAAATAGTCTACATGAAAGTATTATTTATAACGTTATGATATTACGCTTTATAAGTGACTGTAAAAATATAACATTAGACTATTCAACTTATATATGTTTTAATTTTTTTAAAACAAAATTTTTTTATCCATTTTTAATCAACCTACACTTTCAATTTTTATTTTATTTCTTTTATTTTATTTGAAGACAATATTTCATTTGCAGAAATAGTTACGGAAAATTATTTTTTATATGACTTTATTGTAATTTAAAATTACAAGTGTCCTATTATTTTTTTAACAAATCTTTTTGTTTATCTTAATGTACTTAACTTTCGTATTTCTAGTATTTATTTTTTCTTTCTTTTTTCTTAGTTTTAATAGTGACTTAGGATATTGGTTAAATTTTTTTAAAAAATATTAAAAATTATATTGGACCTCAGTTAAAAATTATAGGAACACATATTTACGCATTACAGTAAAAAAAAAACCCCTTTTTACTTTTTTAACATGTAAGGGATCTTGTTAACATTTTTAAGCACCGCAATAATATATTTCAAATGAATTTAAACATATAAAACATAATAGACGATCAAATAAAAATATCAATATGAAAGTTATGAAAATCTTTTCATTTTTATTTACTATCAATTAAACAGCTAATCTTTTAAAGAAGAATAATTTGATAAAAAAATATTTTAAAAAAATATATTTGTTAAGTATGTTTTTTTAAATGATTTTTTAGTTATGTTGAGAGACTATCTTATTTTTTTTTTCCTAATTTTATTTCTCTGTTTTCTTGTTTCCATATTTTTTTTTGTTTTCTTTGATAGTTTGATCATATATAATCCCTAATATTTATAGATTGGTTTCAAATTTTGTGTATATTTCTACAAATCACTCAAAAATATACAAGAGAAATCATTCCTTCTACCTCAATATGGAATATAAAACATTGGCATGAAGAAAAAAGAAAAAGGTTTCTACTTCTTCTTCACCATGGATCTCAAAGCTCACCTTTTTTGTTTTGGTCTCAACTTTTTGTTATTTTTCTCTCCTACAAATTAAGAGCTTGTTCTTTGGTCTGTTCTGCTTCCACAAATCTATTGTTTCAGGGTATGGCCATCGTGTTCGTATTGCCTTTAAGATTTATTTCATATGTTTCGTTAAGGCTCTTGAAGTTGTCAATATTTCATGTTCTTTAAGATTTATCCCACCTTTTGTTTATCATGGCTGTTCTTGAAGACTTGATTATATTAATTTAGACATTATTTGCTTCTAGCCTTACCGATTAAACATGGGGATATGAGCTTTTTTGCTTTAGGTGATTAATATTTATTAGAAATTATAATATTATGAACAATTAAGATGCATTAAATAAGAAGTGAAGCTTACAAAAATTTACAATTTTAATTTTTTAGCCAATATTAAAAGATGTGTTGCTAGTATTCTTTTGACAGTAATTTGTTTATCCTACTTGGTTGTTAGGCCTCTCTTCCTCAATTGATGATGATGATCGCAACGTGGTTACGCATGAGGTTAGTTTCTACTTACCTGGTTAAGCCTTGCTCAATCTACTTATAGATGGTTCAACATTGAGTCTAGCTTTCGCTAGGTGATTAAGGTTCTATTTTGGAAATTTGACTAAGAATTTATTAGTTTACATTTTACTATAGAATAGATCTTTGATGTCCTCAATGTCAATACCTTATTTGTTTATTCTAATGATCAACATGATGAACTCTTTACTAAATTTTTTACGATAAAATAATTTTTAAAAGATTAAATAATTTATCGCGGCTTTTAGTCCCTCAAATTACTTAAGCTCGAGCAACTTAGAACCTGAACAATCAAACTTCATCCAAACCATTTCATAAATCACAAAATCAGATTGCAAATTGTCCAAGAAAAACTTAAAATGAGGCAAATTTCAAGAAGAATGACCCTTGCTGGAAAGAACCAATTTCAAACCTGTGTTATTCTTAACTTTTTAGGATCAGGCACCCACACCCACCAAACTAGAAAGAATACAAAGCAAAGAACAACAAAAAAAACGTAGTATCGAAAAAGAAAAATGACACACATTCTTCATCAAAGCCCACAATCTCATAGGTCTTGAATTCGCTTCCTCCATCGTTGCAACCACCACTTCCTTCGCATCTAAAAGCAAAATCTCAGTACTAAAAAATGCAACAGTACAAAAAAAACTCTCTATTCAAACCCTCGCATCTAAAAGCAAAATCTCATTACTAAAAAATGCAACAGTACAAAAAAAACTCTCTATTCAAACCCAGACCCCTAGATCGAGGTGTTAACCAATTGACAAGTGCATCAAATTAAACAAATATCATCTCCATAGGGACTTTGATTGTGGAAGGTAATTTGCATGAAAACCAGTTCCAAAATAGTATATTAAATAGTTGTTTGAGTTTTAAATCTAAAAGAGCAGAAATTTAAAGAGCAATAATAAACAAAAACACCAAAAAAAACGGGGCAAGGCTTAAAAGGCAATAACACAAAAACTTGGAGGGCAAAAATATGGTGTAATGCAAAATTAAGGGAATTGTTGGGTGTTTGGTTGACCAAAATAGGTCTTGATGTAATAAAATGATTTTTTTTTCTCATTCAAAACTACTCTTAATATCACCCTAACCAACTAATCTACTCAAACCATGATCCCTCATGTGAGAGAGCCTATATCACTTGGTTTTACCCTTAATTCCTTAGCAAGCTAAACTAAGTGATTTGCCTTAAGAACAATGGTCTATCACAAGGCTAATTAATCTCATTCTATCCCTAGAGATGATTTAATTAGAAACATCTTTTCAGTTCCTACTATAAAAACATTTTTCAATGATAATCGCACTATAACAATATGTACATGGATGATCAAGCCATACCAAAACAATAAATATAGAAAAGAAGTAATGAAATAGGAATAACATTAAATGAGTAGTAAAGATAATTACATCAAGAGTTTTTGGCACCTAAGCCTTAACAATGGATAGTTTAGTCTCTCATTGTCATGAAATGTCTTACAAAGGAAATAAATACAAGAAGATTGGGATTGAAATGGTGAAAAATGGAAGAAGCTAAATGAAATAGTGCAAAAACCCCCTTCACAAAGCCCTAGGTCAATATCCCTATGATCCTAATGAGAATGTACTTTTATATTAGGCCCAAGGCCCTTGTCTTGTCACTTCACCTCAGACACTGCTCACTGGCGAGTTGCAGCTCGCTGGGTGAACTCTTCGTGAAATCCAAGAGTCACATCTTCAGTAGGCTTTGCTCACTGAGAAAGCTCTTCTGAATTCCAAATTGAATTGCATTTTCTTCCTTCCAAAGGGATTTGTTCGCTGGGAGAGTTCTTCAAATGATGTAGCCTTCTTTCTCCACTTTTGGGCTGCCACGTGGGCTTCCCTGCACGAGCCTCCTCGTTGGGCAAACTTTCTTTCATTGACAGCTTTCCTTCCTCTTCTTGGTGTTCCAAAACTCTAATAAAACAAAAGAAAAACTAGTAAATGCTAAAAGTTTTATTTATAATAGAAAAACTAGTAAATGCTAAAAATTAAGGAAAAAAACAAATAATTTTTGTGTGAAATTGATGCCAAAAGTAATCACATGCTACAATTATCACAAGGGTTGCCATAGAGGAATGTGTCTCTGGTCACTTTCTTCCCAAAAAAGGAGGCCTTTGCTTTTGCTTCTCCTTGACAAGGGTTGTCGCGGAGGCATGGTGGTCCATGAGGTGGAAAAGAAGAACACGATCCTTTTGCTTCTGCTTCCATTAGAGTCATCACCTCTTAGAGCTCGGATTACCATATTCAACAAACTGGAGAGCACACCCAAACTTTGGGTTATTGGTGGTGTTGGATTGGGTTCAATGATGGTTGTTGGGGTTGTGATGTGGGGGGTGACAAGTAATTGGAGATAGAAGTATACACCTAGGAGCCTTAATGTGTTTCTTGATTCTTTAGTTGTTATTTCTTTTCCTATATTTGATTTGTTTCGATTTATGGTTTGATGCTGGAAGTTTAAGAGTTTGTTTTTTTTCCTAATTAAATAATTTATGACAATTTTTAGCCATCAAAAATTGAATCATAATAAGATAATAATAATTTTGTCACATCATCGTTTAACGTTCGAAGTAAACAAAAGGACTAAAATGTTGGACAAAAATAAAGTTAGAGGACTAGTCAAGGTCAACAAAAAGTATAAGGACCAAAACCAAACATGTCAAAAAGTTCTAGGACTAAAAACATAGTTTATCCTATCTTCATACTACTTTAGGTCCTATATGAGTGTGTTTAACAATATATTTCAACTAGCTTCTAACTTTTTTTATAAGTTGAAAAGTTTGTTTGATTGTTTGGTGAACTAACTTTTTTAGTAGCCTTTTGCATTTTGAAAAATGTTACTTGAAGTAACATTTTTTAAAGCGTTAGCTTCTAGCTTTTTATATTTTTTTTGTCTTTTTTACTTGAACATTTATTAGATTTCCTTTTAAATCTTTTCTATTTAAGGTGAAATTTTATTATTTTTACCTTTTTATTTATATGATATTGATAGTAATATATAATATGTTTATGTAATTTTTTTTATATTTTATAAATAAAAAGCTATAAGTTTTTAATGTTAATTTAATACTAAAATTACAAATAATACTACAAAATATATTTTTATGAAGAAAATAAAATTAAAATTTGTATAAAAACATAATATAAATATGTTCATTTGTGTAATTTTATATTATCAATTACTTCCGCAAATAATTTTATCAAACACTTATGATTTAATATGATAAGTTTTTAGCTTTCAGTTAGTTTTGCCAAACATAATCATAAAAAAAATAAAAGACAACATTTTTCTAGTTCTAATTATAAGAAACATAGGATTACTTTGTTAAATTTTCTTGTTATCCCTAATTAATTGTGAGATCTATTAATGCTTAGGTTTTTTGAATCCAACCTGGCCTGGTGGATTCATTGGACCAATCCAAATAGACTCAGTTCTATTTGGGCCAACATTGTTTTAGTCTAGCTCAACTTGGCCTGGCATGCCAATGGGCCAACCTGACATGCCTGATCCATTTTGCTAGCTCTAGTGACAACCTTATCATGTCATGTATTTTGAGTTCAAATTTTGTACTAGCTTATCTATATATATTTTGTATTTTGAATTCATATAATATATAATAATATGTAAATCATATCAAGACAATTAATATAAAAAGTTATTTTAGTAAATTTTATATTATTTTAGTAAATTTTATATTAAAAACGTTATCAAATAGTGAACATGATAAAAAAATTGTATAGTAACTCAAGTATTTGTCTTGTGTTGTTTTAGAAATCATACCAATGATGATTTTTGATTAGTTGATACTTTAAAAGTTTGACAGTAAATAACCATTAAACTCATTATAAATATAAGGGTGAAGAGAAATATTAAAAACACACTCTACTACACACTACTTCAAATATATTTTCTCTTATCGGTTATGTTACCCAAAACAAAACCTACGAATACTCGAGATGGTCACAACAAACGAGAGTAAAGAGACAAGTAATTCTCAGCAGAAGAGGGACTTGTGCATTAATCAATCATGAACATACAAGAGTTGATAAATACAATGTATTTATACCTATTGACTCTAACAGAAAATAGTTATTTCTGTTATAGAAGTTATAACAGAAATTAACCAACTAGCTGAGTACAATTTCCCTTGTCTACCCCGGTTGTCCAAACCATGATCGTCCAGCCACACACAACAATTCTCCACCTTGGCTGGACGTCATACTCCTTCAACCTTCATGATCTGCACACAATGTTTGAACTTAGGCCCTGGTAGTGCCTTCATCAATGCGTCTGTTGGATTGTCTTCAGTGTGCATCTTCTCGACAACTATTTCCCCCTTTGCAATAACCTCCCTCACAAAGTGCAACTTAACATCAATGTGTTTCATCCTCTCATGGTACGTTTGGTTCTTGGCCAAGTGAATGCCACTTTGGCTGTCACAATACACCTTAACACCTTCACCTTAGTATGCAAGTTCGTTGCCATACCCTTCATGCACACAACCTCCTTGATTGCCTCAGTGAGAGTAATGAATTAAGCTTCAGTTGTGGAAAGTGAAACCACATGCTGTAGGTTGCACTTCCAACTCACAGTGTTACCGTAGAACTTAAACATATATCCAGTAAGTGACCGTCTGGTGTCGAGGCATCCAATATAGTCTAAATCAACGAATCCAACCACATTGTCCATTGAGCTTTCATGCTTGGCATACAACAATCTTGCCTTGCATGTTCCCTTCAAATATCTGAAGATCCACTTCAGAGCTTCCCAATGATGGGAAGTTCTTCAAATCTTTGTGGCAAGTGCAGGCTCCACCTTCGAGTTTGCATTTTGCATGGAGCGAGGGAAACACTTGATAAACTGCCTTCGAGACAAAATCTCAAGAGGAGTTCGGTGCTAGTTGGTGACGAATCTTTCTTGTGCCCATTCTGCGGCAGAGTGGAGGAGTCAATATCACATTTGCTTGTTACATGTTATGAGTCGGACAAAATTTTGGAAAATTTGGTATAACTGGATGGGGATATCTATTGTGATCCCAGATAATATACAAGCGCACTATTGGAGTCATTGGTCATTATGTTTTGGGAAAATTGCTAGGAAGGCATGGAGTGTGGTTTGGGTAGAAACGTTATGGAGTTTATGAACTATGAGGAATAACATGTTGTTCAAAGGGGGAGTGTTGTCATTTGAAGAAATTCTAGATAACCTGCGTCTGAAAATCATGGTTGTGGTTACGATACAAGCTTAAAGGTTTCCATTATTCGTTTTTTGAACGGATAGAGTCTCATTTTCTGTGCCTTAGGAACCTTGATGGAGTGGTGAACATCTGACTGACTACCAGTAATGACAGATTAGAAGGCGATGCGGATTTGATGCAGTTATTGGCTCGAAGGTGGCTAGTTTCGCTGGTGCTTGTTTGGACGACTCGTGTTGGTTTACGAATCTATGATCCTGTCTTGTTTTATTATTAGGCTTTGCATTGTTATTGCTAGGATGTCCATTTGCATCTTTATGTATGCTTGCATATGGGTATACATTAAGATTCATCCGATGGGATCCGTAGGATTTGTAGTTGTTACTTTTTGGTAGGCTTGCTTCATTTACATATGCATTACGTGTTCTGGACCTGTACATGTCTTGCTCGTAGCACACCTTGTGATGTTTTATATATAATATATATCTTCGTCTATAAAAAAGAAATATATATTTTCAATCCTATATTTTTGGGAAAATTTGGTTTTAGTCATTGAACTTCACTTGATCCATTTTTTCCCTCGAACTTTAATGATTCTCGTCCCTTCTCGTGACAAAAGTCGTCTGTGTTGAGGGATACACACTTTCTAAGGTTCAAGAACCAAATTGACCGAGATTGAAGTATGGAAACTAATACCATTTTTTTTATGCCAAAAATACAAGAACTAAAACACATGTTGTACCCTAAATATAAATCCTCATAGTAAACGAGAACTTTCTTTTAGAAATGATTCCTTTTTTAGAAGCAGGAATTATTCTTAAACAAGAGTAGTGATTTATGATTTATTTTTTAATGAAAGCATTCTTAAAAATTATTATCATTCTTAGTGGCATACATGTCTTATCATATCATTAATTTTTGTAAAAAAAAATCTTAAACAAGTAATTTTATTTTTTAAATGTTTATTAGTTTTTTTATTAATAGATTTTTATTGCTTTTAAATATAATAATTTAACAACCAGTTCATTTTTTTTTATAATCTCAAGCCATTATCTTATATTTGAATCTAACTTATCTTTTTCTCTAATTTGAATTTTAACTTTTTAAAAAAATTATTAATAATTAAAAACATTTTTTTATAATAAATTTAAAATAAACACTTATCTTATATCAAATCCAAACATCATCGAACCACCACAAGTTGCCATCAGCCTTAAACTTGTGTGGTGGAATTATGATGGTTTAGGGATGTTTGTGATGATGAGACACTCACAATGATACACCAAACTTTTTGTATCACTTTGACAATTTTTGTTAATCAAACTAATGAAATTAAAAAAAAATGATTGTAGGATTTTTAATAATTAAAGAATTTAATTAAATTTTTTAAAAACTGAAGGACCTAATTAAATGTTCTTAAATAATTAAGAGAACAAACGATAATTAAGTTATGTTTAAAGCACAGTTAGGACAGGAAAATATTTAAAGCAGTTAAGGAATGTGGGTTTTGGGCCTTGCAAATAGCAAGTTATGGCCCATCAAGTTGGACCGCAGCATGACACTTAGCATGAGTTTCAGAGCTGTGTGCTTTCCTTTTCCCCACGTGTCGATCTTTTCACCGTCGATCGGTAAAGCCACATCCAATCGCAGCCGTCCACTGTGATCCTCTTCTCCTGTTTTTCAAACTCGAGTATATAAGCAGAGATTCTCTCACACAAAAACAACGATAATCCCCGTTGACCCCTTTTCGCTTCTCTGACTCACTTCTCTGTGTGCTAGAAAGAGAAAGTAAGAGAGAAGAGAGAGAAAGAGAGGGAAAGGGAGAGAAAATCATAGGTGCGTTTTTTATTTTATTTTATTTCATTTTTTTTACTAGTTTCTTTTTCTGTGTGAAGTTGTTTGAATTATGGGTTTGCCTAATGCGGTTCTAGCTGCTTTGTTTTGAT
This sequence comes from Glycine max, assembly GCF_000004515.6. Taxonomy (NCBI): domain Eukaryota; kingdom Viridiplantae; phylum Streptophyta; class Magnoliopsida; order Fabales; family Fabaceae; genus Glycine; species Glycine max. Next base: position 17,061,063 of record NC_016091.4, on the reverse strand, counting down.
TTTTTGTTTTTTATGTGAATTGGGTTCTTCTTCTGCTTTGATATTGAAAGAAAAAATGTTAAGTCCCATTTTTTTTTCTCAATGAGGTTCCAGTTGTTTTGTTTTGATTTTGTTTTGTGAATTGGGTTCTTCCACTCTGTCACGTTCAATACCTGCTGGTCGCGTATTTTGTTTTGTTTAAGATTATCGACAAGGAGAAAATTGAAGTTTCTCTCTTTGTGGGTTTCCTTTGTTCTGATTTAGTTATGTGAATTGGGTTCTTCTTCGTCGTCGTTGTTGTGGTTTGTGATTCGTGATTCTTAAAGCTTATAGAAAAAGCAAAAAATGTTTTTGTCTTCCTGGGTCGTTGTTCTTTTTAATTTTCTTTGGGGTTTGAGGTATTTGGAAGTCTTGTCCTGGGTTGAATCGAAAACCGTTAGTGAAACCGATTCAATTCAATTGTTTCTTTTCTTGATGTGTCGAATTGGGGTGGGTTTTGTGTTGTACCTTGTCCAGGTGGAAAATAGAGAACAAGACAATAAAACTCGTTCATAACTAACCCCAAACGCGGTCTTTCACGTGTCACGTGATTTTTTTTGGTTGTGGGTTTTGTTGTAGCGTCATCACCACCACCTACGCCATTTTCGCCATTCTTTGGGGATTTTCTTAGCTACACGATTTCAGTTTCTTATCGAATTTGGGATTGTTTTTTGTTTTACTGTGGGTGCGGGGGTCCTGGTTTTGGTTTACCACTGTTCTGCTTCTGGTACCTGTATTGGGTATTTCTTGGTTGTATTTTCAGTTTCCTAAATGTTTATTTCAGAGTGCATTTAATTTTTTGGGTTGTCATTTAATTTAAAGTGAATTAAATATTTAAATTTGGGATTTGCTACTTTCTTTTTTAGGAGTACAATAGCAAGTTATTATACTTTTAAGTGCTAAAGTACTCCTTCTGGAAAAACGAGTATAATCCTACAAGGGTTTGCTGATGTACACTCACTTTCTTTCTTTTAGAAAAAGTACATAGGTGTTAAAGTATTCCTTCTAAAAAACGAGTATAACCCGATATATACTTACTTGTTTTAGAAATGTGTTAGCAAGCTATACATTGATTATATTTATTGATTGTAGTTACAATAAATATTAAATGTATGCATAAATAGAGTTTATATAAAAAAGATATAAATATATTATTTTAATGATATTTTTATTTCTGTTATGAGCCCTTCGTTCACAGCCATATGTTGTCTGCTAATTTTGCCAAAGAGAGCCATAGTGATAATGTGTTTTAATTTAAGTGATTTATTTTTAGTTTTAAAAGTCTTTTCTCTTTAATAATTTCTATTTAAAAATAAAAATAAAATTATTAATAATAAAGACATCCCCTACTGTACTTTCTTCTTCTTAATATAGGTGATTTTGCTATTGCTTAACAATAGCAATATTATTTTCCCTTATACATTTTGTTTTGTTTTAAAATTTTTCCTGAAGTCAAAATTTCCCATGGGAAACTTGTGGGTGTGTAAATTTTTTCTGGACATTGGGTGGACAATTTATTTTTGGTGAGGCCTAGGTGCCACAGGATCCTGTGGGTCTAGCCGAGGGCACCCCATTAGGTGCCCCTAATTGAATTGGGGGATGAAGAGCAACCATAGGAATTAAAGTAGAGCTCATGCTAACTGAGCTGCTGGCAAGGGGATTGGGAGGTGGAGTGTGTGAACAATTTCTGTGCATGCCATTGTATACTAGATTAAGCCTTTAAAACCTTCATGTGAGTCATATAGTTGGATAAACCTGTTAGTTCTTTATGATTATAAAAGTGTATTACTTATTAGGGTCCCATAAATTTTGGATTATTTGAGAGATTTTGGAAGTTAACTTGCTACTGTATGCTAATATAGAAAAGCATGAATGCTGATGCAGATTAGTATATTCTCCTATGATCCATTTTGAATTTCATTTTATGCATATATGTTTTGTATGACCTGCATTTTGTTTTTGTTTCTTCGAGTTAAAAGAAACTAAGAACTTTCAATTGCTTGAATTAATTTTAGACTATGCTTCAGAAGTCCAGATTCAATGCCTGCTGTTAAAATGAAGGCTAAGGCAATTGCAACCTGCAAAAAAGATGGGAGCTATCCTCATGTGTCTCAGAATTCAAATAAAATATCTAAATCCACCGTTGTTAGAGTAACTAATGAATTGGTAAATTTAGCTATCTCCAGCCAAACATCTCAAAATGGTAAGCCTTAACCTCAACAGATTGAAAGGACAGAAAATGACTAAATAGAAACTATTATAGCATTGATGCAGTTTTTTCCCTGAAATCTTTTGGCATTCAATTTAGAACATACAATGTAATCAACGTCTCTCATTCTTTCATTGGACATGTTTGGTGTAGATTTTTGCAAAAATGAAGAATATTCTATGGATCTTGACAATAAAGGAGACATGGGCCAGCCCTCTCTTTCATTCAATGGATGTACAGATTCAATGGAGCAGACTGATATTTCATTCAATGGATGTACAGATTCAGTAGTAGCAAGGGTAAGACTCCGTTTTGATATGCAAAGTTTTGATCTGTTCCTTTATTTATTTATTTACTTATACATCTAGCTTTCTGGATTCTATCCTTAGTAACCTAAGATTCTGTGTACTGCACATGTGTTTAACTATTTCTGAGTGTTGCATCTGATTACTACTTTTGCTCAAAACATTAAATCCTGTCCTTGATTTACAATTGTTTATCTGTAAGAAATAAAAATATTTTGCACTTTCACTTTTGTCTTGAAAATATTAGTTTTGGAGTTGCAGTTGGGATAGCTAGATTGAAGTATTTTCATATTTTATCCACTGTGGAAATCTAATTTATGATTCTATTGTACCAATTGGTGATTATAAACCACTAACTTTTTTATGATTTGTATGCCTCGAGTTTTCTATTCAATGAATATTGGTTCTTGCAATATATGAAAAAAATTCAAAATATGAATACTATTTTTGGTTGACATTACTTACTATGATGGCTTGTTTATGGCAGGATTCTTTGTCATCTTCTCTTTCCCCAGATTCAGAAGCAATTTTGCCTTATAATGGGCTTAATTATGCCCATTGTCAGCAATTTGAAACAGGTACCCACTTGAAACCATACTAATTAAAATATTGTTTTTTCTTTTTGAGATAATAAATAAACTAGATTAAAGAAGCAATGGACAATACAAAAGTTGAGGATGAAGCATTGTCCTGGTGAAACCAAAAGATAATAAGATATTAATTGACAAAGGTTAAATACATCCTTCTGATAAAGCCATCCTATCCTTTGCTTTGCTAACGAACAAGCTCTTTGGAAAGAACCAATAACCAAAGCACCATAATTTGGACAAAACAAAGATTTTTGGCCCCCACCAATAATTTCTGAGATTAGTAATTGTTCTTATAGAATTCAGGACTTGTGAACTTTCAAAATGCAGTGACCTAGTTTTGTGAAGCTATATTGAACTTAGAACCTAACCAATGTAAATGTTAAACGGCTGCATTAATATACTTCTAGCATATCCTTTTCTGATACTTACTATAATTGTAATTATTATTATTAATTTCCCTTCATCTCATTGCAGTTAATAGGGAACAGTTCACATGGGAACCTCAGCTGGATGACAATTTCTTCAGCACTTTCCAAATGTTTGACCTTGACTCTGCATATGAAACTGGGTTTCCCATTGATGGGCTAACTTTATTTGATGACAGCCAAAGCTATTATAACCTTTCTGATCTTCTATTTCCTGGGACAAATTTTACCATCCATGGCACTGAGGAAAATATGGAGTATCCCACTCTCAAGGAGACAATAGGAGCAGCAGATTTTACTTTTGGAGGATCCTCTATAGGGTTTCAACAGACGTCTGATTCTTCATGGGTTAATCATCTCATGTGCCATCAGGCCATTCCATTCACTGAAGAACTTTCTGTCATCTCCAGTGAGATTTCTTCAGACAGAGTAGATTATTGGGATCAAGAGACATTCATTAAGGGGGTTTTAGAGTTAGCAGATGATGCTAACTCATTGCCTGCATTACTCATCAATGAAACAAGCAAAAGGAAGAAGGTTACCCTTGTCCTTGATTTGGATGGTAATTTTCTTTCATCTTTGCATACTCATATGAATACTGACCTATTCAATGGGGAACTTTTCTGGGAATTATATCTTGATCAATGTGCTTCACCACCAGAAAAATGTAAAGATGGCTTTTTCCCATGGGGCAATGTTTTATATATATATTATTACTACAGCTATCATTTCTATCAAAGGTGAACTAACTCCCAAAGTTAAACTATTTTGATAGTAGCCATTATCACATAAAATGGAATATCCACCTCTTCTTTCTCGCATCTTCACTGTTATTTCTTTCAGTTTACTTTGTATTTTGTCATCCAACATTTGGATATAGGATAAATAAGAGAAATCCTTTCAAATTAGTTTTCTAAACAATTTTTTATGATTTGTGATTTCTTTGACTTTGAACCTTGTTTTATAATCTTCTACAGAAACGCTGATCCATTCTTCCATGGGGCAATGCGATGGTGCGGCTGACTTCACATTTAAGATGATCACAGACAGGGAGTTGACTGTATATGTACGAAAGAGGCCCTTTCTCCAAGAATTTTTGGTGAAAGTATCGGAGATGTTTGAAATCATCATTTTCACAGCTAGTAAACGCATGTATGCTGAAACATTGCTTGATGTTCTTGATCCTGATAAAAAGTTTTTTTCTCGACGAGTGTACCGAGAATCATGCACCTGGAAAGATCGCCGCTGCGTCAAGGATTTGACAGTTCTTGGAATTGACCTGGCAAAAGTATGCATAATCGACAACACTCCAGAGGTATTATTTCCTTGGTCTTTTGTTGCAGGTTTTCAGTTCATTGTTTCTTCCATGAAACAATATTTTTGGTGTTATATCAAGTACTGTATTGTAGGAATACTAAATTTGCTTGTTAGCATCATCCTTTTTAATGCATTATTTTCCATGCAATCTTATTCTTGGGGTGAATTTTATGTTGATCCTACTAAAATGAATGTGGTCCCATTTTTATTCAATGAGATTCACATAAAATTCACCTGTTAATAAAAAGCATGTTCAAAAGAATGTACTGTGAGAATTTCACTTTGAAATTTCTTCAACGAAGCCTCATTTATAGTATTAATTTTCATTTTCTTTTCAATATTCATGAAGCCCCTATATCTTCCTTTTTGGGAAAATACTTTCTTTGGCTTATATCGTGATTATTTTCCAATAGAAGAGTCAAGAGTGCTAGCAACATAGTTTCTAACACCTTCTCTAACAGTATTTACTTTTGGTTAAAATTTATCAGAAATTGACTTATAAAATCACTAGTGAGGTTCTTTAATTAAGAAGTGAATCTCACAAAAATTTGTAATTTCCAATAAATTTTAGTCAAATGGGTGTGTTAGAAAGTGTATTGCTAACATTTCTGTTTCCTGTTCTTTTTTATTTGTTTGGTTGTTCAATGGTGTATGATACTTGAAAATTGAAATGTGTTTTCATGACACAGGTATTCAGGTTTCAAGTTAACAATGGGATTCCTATCAAAAGTTGGTTTGACGACCCCACTGACTCTGCTTTGATGTCTTTGCTCCCCTTTCTTGAGAAACTGGTTGATGTGGATGATGTTCGCCCCCTTATTGCAGAGAAATTTGGGGCAAGGACTTAATTTTGCACTTGTGGTCGCCTTGCCCTTCTTGGAAGCAGTAGATAACTTAATCTTAGGATTCTAGATCTCCTTTCGATAACCCTACCTACCCAATTTTCATAGAAGAGAATGTTACCTAGTTAGGGTTTTTTTTTTTTAGTTACATAGATGTAGTTCTTTTTAAACATTTTATTTGAGTTTTTGGTGAATATATATTATTTACAAATGGCTATGATTCTATTGTAGCCAAATAGCATATATATATATATATAAGGAAAAAAAATGTACATAAACAGTGCTATAATTTAAGTTTTGGCTTTTGTTAATGCATGCAGTTAGTTGCTGCCATGTATTATCATTTGGGTCCATGTTTATCATTTTAGATTATTATGCCTTTAAGTGAAAGGGAACACCAGCATCAAGATTCTTATCATTCGCGTAATTTATAAAAAAATGTGACACTGTACCAAAACATTTTTCGAATTGTAGGAACTAAAAACAATTAAATTTAAATTTGGGAAACCAAAAATAAAAGTGACCCAAATTTAAGAGAAAAAAAATATTTAAGCCTAATAAATAAATAATCTTTTTGTAGAAAACATGATAACACAAGGGGTTATAACATTATTTTATTAAGTAACCATATCCACGCAACTCATGCGACTGTTTTTGTATGGTATACTGTAATGATACATATATTTAGTTTTAATACAAGCAAATTTGAGTTCTCTCGATGTTTTTCCCTTTATTTTACGGTTCATATAAGAAAAAAGTTATTTGATTACTCATTAAATATTGCTTGTTTTGAAATTTAAATGTTAAAAAGTATATTCATTTGCTGTAAATCTATGTTAAAAAGTTATTTGATTACTCATTAAATATGGTATATTGTAATGATACATATATTTTTGTTTTATTATTTAATTTACTTAATTTTTTAGGTGAATATTTTTATTTAAAATTTGAATTTTATAATATAATTATTTTTAATATAATTATATTACTAAATATAATTAGTTTATTTATGTCATTAAATTTAATTAAAAATAAAAAGACTTTTTGTTTAACAACTTATTTATAGAAGAATATTATATTACATTATTAATAAAATAGTTAAACAATTACACTTGGTTAAGAAAAAATTTAAGATGAAGATAGGTTAGGATAATTGTTTATGTTATGATCATGTTGCGGGCAAATTTCATATTTTTTTTCTACTTTGTTCATTTTCTTCTTAGTCCATTTCAGTATGAATGCAAGTTGAAACAGGATGACATTTTGCCGTCCTATTTCTCCTGATCCTCCCACTAATATTGTTCGTATTCTTGCCACATTGATTGATTTGGATGACAACAAAAAATAATTGCTAATTAAATATCTTTAAAGATATTTTCAATATATTTTTATTATAAAAAATAGCTCATATTTAGTCTTTATTAGTATCTTTTGGATATTTTAATTTTTTCTTTTCATGTCTACAAGCCAATGAATAATAAAAATATCAATTCTTATCACTTAAGCAAAAAATAACTGCTAAATAAATATTTTTAAAGATATTTTTAATATAGCAGTTACTACTCTTTGAAATTTTATGTCTGTTGTATAAGATAGATGTATCAATTATTTTTTTACTGTGTTTTTTAGTTTATTTTAATACTACTAACTAATTTTTTTATTTTTTAATCAATGAACATAACAAAAAAAAATATCAACAACACATAAATTTAACTACAAAAGTACATACAAAGTAACTAAAAAATTGTACTCTAATTTTATCCAATTTTTTTATTTTTCTTTATCTGTATATTTTTTCTTTAAAAAAATAAAAAACAAAATTGTGAAATTTAATTTAATAAATAAGTAATTTTAAAACCAATTAAAAAAATTATATAATATAAAATTTATATTTTATAATATTTTAAATTTAAAAAAAAACAAAAAAAGAGAGAATATTGAGAATTAAATTACAAAGTGGTGTAGATTGAAAAAAAGTAGGAGAGAGAATATGTATTTTAAAAAAAAGCCTCACTTTCTCTATTTTGGTGGACAACTCATTAGTTAGTTAAATAGCTGATGCATCTTGGGTGAAATCATTTGGGGTTTAGGTTTGGGAAATAATCTTTTAGGCAATTTTTTTATTAGAAATTCTAACATGTGGTTGACATCCTAACTATTTGGTAGTATTGGGAGAGACATTCCACACCAAATATTACAATAAATAATGTAATAATCAATGACATAAATTATGGACATTATTCAATAATGAATAATGTTGAAATATCATATTTATAGACATATATTCTTCCATAGATATGATAATTTAGTATTATTCATTACATGGTGGACATAAATGTAATCATTAAGACTGTAATAAATAACAAACAAATGTGACTTTAAAAAAAAAAAACACTTTAGTTGAACATGACAATGAAGAAGGTTCTAGGATTTGGAATTTTTAATTTTGATATGGAGATTAATTGTGGGAATTGATTATGGAGATGAATGATATGCACTCAGATTTTTAATTTTGTTTTACTTGATTTGGGGATGGAGATGAATGATATGCACTCAGATTTTTAATTTTGTTTTACTTGATTTGGGGGATTTTAAACGGTTAGAAGTTGTGTTTAATTAAAAGTTAAAGTATAAAACCAAATTTGCATTGGGTGGCAAAAAACTACCATAAAATTGCACCACTGTACACAAACAATGTTTTTGAATTATAGGGACTAAAAAAAATCAATTTTAAATCAGGGGAACTAAAAATAAAAGTGACCCAAATTTGAGAGACAAAAAAATATATTTAAACCTAATAAATAAATAACCTTTTGTAGAAAACATGGAAACACAATTGACAAACCTTAACAAAATATTTATATTGTCTTATGAGAAGTGTATTTTTAAGAGCTTCGAATATAAGAGACAAATGATAAGTTTGAAAACATAATTTTATCAAAAGTTTTGCATGAACATGCAAGACACAAACATAATTCAAGATTAGATAAACAAAGATAAAGTAAGGATAAAAATCCAATGTTTTTATACTTGTTTGTATTCACCACCCTAGTTCTTGCTTAACCCAATAGATACAAGAATTATTTTTCAGGCTGGCTCAACACTAAGTAGTCTTACACTTGCCTTTTCAAGCAAATAAACCAAGTATACTTCAAAATAAAACCTCTTCAAACTTCAACATATCTCACATATTTGTGTATGACCTAGGTGCACACATACTTTATTGTCTCATAGACACATACAATGTTTAATTTCAAGTCTAAAATCTAGCGATATATAAATGGTTTTGAGAGCTAAGTTTCTAACTTAGAGAATTTGGAAAGAATTTGAATTGCTTAGAAAGTTTGTTTGCACATAGGTTTTTCTCTAACTTGAGTTCAATAAAGCTTCACCTATTTATAGGTTTCCTTTGAAAGATAATTGTTGTGACTATAACGACCTTCGTCATTGTCAGTTGATGAAGATATTTGTTAAAATATTTAATGCTTATCACAAACTTGTCAACTAATTTGATAATACAATTTGTTCATCTTTTTGTTTTTGCATTTTCATATCTTGTGTAAGTAGATATTAATTTTCAACCATCTTTGACACGCTTGATGATGTAGTAAGTAGCTTTTTGTTAACTTCTTTCTCTTTCATCCTTTTCGGCATATCATATGGAGAATAGAACATACACTCTCTATACAACATATCAAACTATCATAGCATTAAATATTTATAATTGTTGAGACTTAACAATCATGAGCTATTGTTTGCTAAGACAGATATAGACACCATGAGGCTTTCCATCTGATGCATGTCAAGACATAAATTTATAACTTAGCATTTTTTGCTTAAATCAAAACATTTAATGATCCTAATTTGTTTTATGATTCAATACTTTTTTACTACTTAAAACATAAAGAAAAAAACACAAATATAAAATAGCTTATTATGTAACTGACGAAATGACATAATTTCTAAACAAATATCTAAACCAACCATAAGTAAGTGATTGTTCAAGTTCAATAATATATTCCTTTTTCAAAAAAATTTAGTCAAACTGGATCTGAGATGTCATATTATAGTTATATTCGACAATACATTTCAACTACTTTCTAGCTATTTTTACTAGCTAAAAAACTAGTTTGATAAGCAAACTTTTTTAGTAGCTTTTAACGTTTTTTGAAATGCAACTGTATGTTTTTTGAAAGCTCAAAAGCTAGTTAGAACTTGGAAAACTATCTTAATGAATCATAAGTGTTTGGTAAAGGCTATGTTCGAAAAAATTATCTACAAGTTAAAAAATTACCTTATTAAATTATAAATGTTTGATAAAACTAACTTTTGAAGCAATTGAAAAGTGTAAAATGACATAAACACAATAAAACCATGATTTATTTAAAAAGGATAATGAAAATTTTTGATAAATATATTAAGAATAAAATGAAAGAAAATATAAAAAACTAAAACCTAAAAGCTAGTGTTTTAAATTTTTTTATTTCAAGTACTGTTTAAAACAAAACAGTAAAAGCTACTAAAAAAGCTACTTTTATCAAACACACTCAAAGTAACGTTTTTTAAAACATTGATTATTAGTTTTTAACTTTTTATATTTTCTTTCCTTTTTATCTTTAATATATTTATTAAATTTACTAATTATTCTTTTTAAATAAAGACTTATTGTCAATTTTAATCCATTGTGTTTCACAATTATTTTATTTTGATATATTAAGTTTTAAAATTTTCACTTTAGTCTTTTTAAGTTTTTAAAATTCTTAATTTTCCGTCCTTTATTTCGATTTTCGTTAGAAACATCATATTCTGTTAAGTTTAAAATTTTGAAATAATTGATTTAAGATAATGACTGCTATTGTTAATATCTTTATTTTGTTTTAAAAAATAAAATAAAAAACTAAAAATCCCCACATTCCTCCCATTCCGAGTTTCAATCCTTAGATAGTCAAATCCACCTTCCTCCTCCTTCTTATCTCTATGAGCTCCATTTTCTTCTTCCTCCACTCTTACCCCTACTCCGCCGAGGAGATCCACCAAGCCTGTAAAGCCACACGCTTCTCTCTCTAATGCCACTCCTCCCTCACCCTCAACCTCCAACCTCCTCCTCGTGCAATCCAAGGTGCAATTCGTCGTGGACACCTCTGCAGACAACCACACCTGCTCCACAGCCACCAAGAACGGCCTCCAGGTCCTCCACTACTCCCACCACCACACCTCCTTCGCCACCATCGCCCTCCCCCGCCGCGGCGCTGCCAAATTCGCCTACGCCTGGATGGGCGCCTCCCTCGGCTATCAATATGGCTGTTGGAATGGCCTCAAATACTTAAACCACACCTCCCTTGTCGTTGAAACGGTGTCATTTCTCGACTCTCTCACTATTCTCTCCAGAAACGCTCTTAGCATGAAGGTTTCGTACGATCTCTTAGGAAACAACACTGCGTTGTGGAGGCTGTCGGTGACGGAGCCCGACGGTTTCAAGGAGCTGTCTACTGAGGGACTTGGGGTGGGATCACAATATGTTATGGTGGCGGCGGCGCAACGATGGTGCCTAGGGAGGTGATGGCCGTACAACACCACGGAGGAGAGAGAGAGGTGCAGATCGTGACGCCACCGAGGAGAAAGGGACGCCTAGATTTGTTTCAGGACCAAGAAGGTGCTGTTTAGTTTTTAGTTTTTTTTTAAAAATAAAATAAAGATACCACTATCTTAAATTAATTATTTTAAAAATTTTTAAGTTAAGAGAATGGTAACGTTTCTCACTGAAATTAGAAGAAAGCATCAAAATGAGTTACTTTAGAAACAAAGGATCAGAGTCAACTTTTTAAACAATTGTAAAATGTAATGGACGACATTAAATTTTAAATAAATTATATTTTTATTATTTTTCTTTTATTTTATATTTTTCAATTATTTTAATTATTAATTTCACCAAACATTTAATCAACTAACTTTTCAACTTTCAACTACTAAAAACTAACTTTTTAACTTTTAACTAATTTTTCAGCCTATAGTTTTTTGTTTAGAAATTTATTAATTAATTTTGTAAATTGTTCAACCCCAAAATTTCCATTATATCTTTCAACATTTGTCCAGTATAATTTATACCCCAATTATTTAAGAAAGACTTAATATATAATAATATTAATTATTTTTTTATATCCTACCTATTACTCTAATTAATAAAATTTTTATTTTCTCCAAGAGTGAAAATGATGTCTGATTTTTTAAGTAAATTTTAAGTTTCAACCTTGTAAATTGGAATAAGAGAACTCATTAAAGTAATCAACTAAATTTATCAATATTTTATACAAATGTCACGGTCATCTTTAAAAAAAAAAAAAGACTTGAGATTTGAGTGTCATAGAAAAGGGAAGACCCATGGCATGGACTGCAACTAGTTAGACCTTACAAACTTGAACGTTATTAATTAAATAACAATGAAATAAATTTTAATTATGTTTTTGTCGTCTAATTTGTTTTATAGGTTTAATGTAGTTTTTTTAAAGATTCAATTTAGTCTCTTAATTTATTTATTAAATTTAGTTGATCCCTTTATTTTTTAAAGATTGAATTAGATTTTTTACTTTTTAAAATAAGTTTAGTTTAGTACCAATTTTCTTCTATTAATATCAACTCAAAAATTTATTTTTTTTGTTAGTATTTTCTTAATTCTTTTTCTTTTTTCTCATATACATAAAGGATCTTTGGGTGGGGACAAGGTCCTTGCTTGCCTCCCCTAGATCTGTCCCTGTTTGATGGTAAAAGGAAAATGAAGGGAGAGAAAAGTCTGGATAAGTATTGGTGCAACCGAACAGAATTACTCTCAAGCATTAAGCATGCATGCCTGGACTTTGGTCCGTGCATATGACTTTTAAGAAGTTAATTACATGAATATTTTGATCGAGGACTTCTTGCTTGAGGTTCATTATTTACTCGCCTGTTACTTTTAGAGAATCTAGAGTAACATCGTGATTCTTTGACGCAGGTAGATGCAGTGGTCTACTTGGTATGTGCATATGACAAAGGAAATTAAGATTTGCGAGTCTAAAAAAGAGTTAGATGCTCTGCTCTCTGATGAGTTTTTGACTATACTTTTCCTTTCCTTATCCTTGGAAACAAGATAGATATTCCATATGCTGCCTTAGAAGAAGAGTTGCGTTGCGTTACCATTTGGGCCCGACCAATTTCACCAAGGGCAATGGAAATGTAAATTTGTCAGACCCTAATGTTCGTCCTATGGAGGTTTTCATGTGAACTGTGAAGAAAATGGGTAACGGAGATGGTTTCAAATGGCTCTCAGTTTCATCAAATAAATAGTCCATGTAGTAAGAGATGCCTTCATATCCTGTTTCTAGACGCTTATTCCTATAGTTATGCTATAGAAATGTTATTAGTACAAATTGCTGTTAAACTTATTTTGTTCTTGGTACAAAGAAATTGTTGTTAAAAGAAAATGACACTTTTCCCTTTCTTTCACCAATTCATTATATGCTGCGCAAATGTTAGTTATTTCTGGTGGTTGTTTATCTTTGTTCTAGAAGAGAAAGAGAGGGCTATAATATATACTTAAGGACTCCTCTATCCATTCATGCCAGGAAAACAAACAGTTTATTAAACATTAGCTTCTCTCTATCCCTCCCTCTTTCAAATCTTTACACTATTCATACGGTGTAGGCATGTAGCTAGCTGCTAGGTAGAACTGTGGAGTCTATAATGTTTATCCATCTAATCGGTATCCCGCTAGCCATTGAATTCTCACCATTTTTAATCACGTTTGGGTTGCAATTCTTCTGGTGAAAAAGAAGAATAAAAATATTTTTTGTTATTAATTTAATAACTTATTTTTAAGAAATTCTTTCTAAATATTAATTTTAATATTAGTTTTTCAAAATAGATTTTATAAATTTAGTTTCTTTAAAATTCATTTTTAATCAAACATCTTTTACATGTGAATGGTGAACTAGACGTGAGTTACACTACCACAGGTTTGCAATTGATATCATCGTTATAAAAGAGTAAAATCCTATATCAACGACACGCCCATGATATTTTGACTATTTTCCCCTAAAATATTCACAAGGTTAATTTTGAAAAAGTGCCAATTTTAAAGAAATCTTAACTTTTTTAATATTTTCCAGTTCTCTAAAGTTAAATAAATAAAAACCTTTCAAACATCTTTTTATAATTAGAAATATAAATAGAAATTCATTCTCAGGAAAAAAAGAAATGTAAATTCAATAAGTTGCTAACATATTAGGGATGCTTCTTTAGCCTTGTGCCTTTTTCAAGAAGATAATTGTTCAATCCTTTTTTCACTTGTTGTATCAACATGCCATAATGCACAAACCCACTCTTGCTTTGATTTCTTTGAAAAAACTAGTGGAGAGTTGTCATTGTCATCAATTGTAGGAGATGACATCACTTTGCGCTTTGTACTATAAAGACAAACATCTGGCTTAGTTTGCAATAGGATAAAAAAATTATATATGCTCAACAACCAATTAAGAGCTTCAAGCCTTCAACATTCACTACATATTGACTCCTTCACTTTAGGATGTTGATATATATATATATATATATATATATATATATATATATATATATATATATATATATATATATATATATATATATATATATATATATACCCAACATTGCTAGTAAAATTAAGTAATGAAAGTATATTGTGAAGAAAATGTATTGTTGAGTAGCGATTAGCCAAAATAGGATGCCAGTATATTAACCAATATGAATGTTGTAATAATCCTGATCTATTTTTGGATAAGTCAGTTAGCTTTCATTTGTTAGAAAGTTAGTTAATTAGTTAGTAGTTTGTTGCTAAAAATAGAAAGTAAGGTGTTGAGTTGTTATTTTCGATTTTATCATTTCAGTCTTTAACAATGATGTATAAATATAGTTGATCATTCAATAAGACTGTTTGAATGAGTTCACACAACAGAAAGGAATAGATTGTGATCAAAACTCTCTCTCTCCAATCTCATACATTTTTCTCTTTTTCTTGCAAGTGTGTGTCAAAGAACTTATATGTTATTGACACTAACAGTGGTATCTAGAACAAAGTTTGATCAAGAAGGGATCTTTAAGCACAACCATGGCTTCCAATGGCCATTTTCTCGCGAATCTCCCAGTTCTCACTGGCAAGAACTTTAGCAGGTGGCAAGTTCAGATGAAAGCCTTGTTTGGCTACCAAGATTTATCCGACATCGTTGAGAATGGTGCAGAAGTTCCAAGAGACAATGCTCAGGCTGGATTCAAAGAATTAAAGAAGAAAGATTGCAAAGCATTGGTGATTCTTCATTAGTGTGTTGATGATACCCACTTTGAGAAAACCGCAGGTGGAACTACTGCGAAAGAAGCCTGGGACACGTTGAACAAAGCTTATGCTGGTGCAGATAAAGTCAAGAAAGTGCTCTTACAAACCCTGAAAAGACAGTTTGAACAACTGCAGATGGAAAAGAGTGAAGGTATTGGAAATTTCTTCGGTAGATTACAAGTTCTTGCTAATTCAATGAAAGGCTATGGTGAGAAATTCACTGATCTAATGTTGATTGAAAAAGTATTAAGATCCTTGAATCCAAAATTCGACGACATTGTGGTTGCTATTGAGGAATCAAAGGATTTGGAATCCATAAGCATTGATGAATTACAAGGTTCCCTCGAAGCCCATGAGCAAAGATTGCAAGAAAGGAATAATTGTAGTACAAAACTTGCTGAAACAGCTTTTCAGGCTCAACAAAACCTGAGGAACTCTGGAAATGAATCATCTAGAGGAAAGAGAGGCAAATTCAAGAACTTAAGAGGAAGAGGGAACTATGGATCAAGAGAGCATTCAAATAAGAAAAACTATGGCAACCAAAGTTCCAATAGAGGAGGACATAATGGAAATCGAGGGAGAGGAGGAAAAAAGACATGGGACAAGAAGAATGCAGATTGTTACAATTGTGGAAAGAAGGGACACTATGCTGTTGATTGCTGGTACAAGATAAAAATCCTACTGATGAGGCTCAATGTGGCCCTATACAAGTAGAGTCCCTTCGAGGAAACAAGTATTTCATAACCTTTATAGATGATCTCACTAGGAAGACCTGGATTTATATGATCAAAAGAAAGAGTGATGTGTTTAATATCTTTAAGAAGTACAAAGCCTATATTGAAAATCAAAGTTCTAGGAAGATTAAAGTGTTGAGAACTGATGGAGGCGGTGAATACACCTCAAAAGAATTCCTAGAATTTTGTGATGAAGCAGGAATTGTACATGAGTTCACACCACCCTACACTCCACAACACAATGGGGCAGCATAAAAGAAGAATAGAACAATTATGAACATGGTCAGGAGCATCCTCAAATGCAAGGATCTACCACAAAACTTGTGGAGTGAAGCTGCTTCCACTGCTGTGTATATGCTGAATAGAAGTCCTTCAAAAAGACTAAATGGTGTGACTCCAGAAAAAGCTTGGTCAGGCATCAAACCCAATGTAAAGCATTTGAGAATTTTTGGTGTTATCTGCTACAAACACATTCCTGACTAGTTGAGACAAAAACTAGATGACAAAGGTGAACTGATGGTATTTCTTAGATACCATGAGACATGAGGGTATAGGCTGTTTGATCCAAGGACCAAGCAAATTGCAATTAGCAGGGATGTGGAATTTGACGAGTTTAAAAACTGGAGGTTGGAACCCGAATCTACAAGTAGGAATGCAAGATTCCTGATTTAAGCAGATTATAGTGGTAATAATGATGTTGTAACAACTTCCACATTTGACCAAGGTAATCTGAGAAAGTCAACAAGAGTGACACAAGTTCCCCAGAATTTGAGAGATTATGAAGTTTATAAAGATGGTCAAATCACTGAAGGTGGTGACCTAGTGCATTTGGCTTTATGTGCTGGTGCTGAGCCAATAAATGTAGAGGAAACATTGCAAGAACCTCAATGGATTCAAGCAATGAAGGAGGAATTAAGCTCAATTAAGAAGAACCATACCTGGGATCTTGTGAATCTCCCGAAAGGGAAAAGAGCTATTGTAGTTAAATGGGTCTTTAAAGTGAAGAAGAATCCCAAAGGAGAGGTGGTCAAGCACAAGGCAAGACTAGTAGCAAAGGGTTTCTTGCAAAGAGAAGGTGTGGATTATGGTGAAATTTTTGCTCCAGTAGCAAGGATTGATACAATAAGGCTTGTAGTTGTAATTGCAAGTTTGAGAAGGTGGCCAATGCATCAATTGGATGTCAAGTCTGCTTTTCTAAATGGTCCTCTTGAAGAAGATGTGTTTTTTGATCAGCCTCTAGGTTTTCAAGTTGATGGCCAGGAAGACAAAGTGTACAAATTAAAAAGGCCTTGTATGGCTTAAAAAAATCTCAAAGCTTGGAACAAGAAGATTGATGGTGTTCTCAACCAGATTGGGTTTGAGAAATGTATTTCTGAACATGGTGTCTATATTAAAGGAGAGACTACTGCAAATTTAATCCTATTGTGCCTCTATGTGGATGATCTATTGATCACTGGGAGCAACATGTCATAAATCAACAAAGTCAAGCAGCTGTTGATGAAGTAATTTGAAATGACTGACCTGGGCCAACTATCCTATTTCCTTGGCATTAAATTCAAGGAAACTGAAGTAGGTGTGGTGATGCATCAAAGTAAATACACAACTGACATGCTTGTGAGGTTTCAAATGAGCAATTGTAATCCAGCTGCAACTCCAGTTGAAACTGGACTATTGATGAGCTTGAATGATGAAGGAGAACTAGCAGATGCTACCTTGTACAGACAAATAGTTGGCTCACTCAGGTATTTGTGTAATACAAGACCTAACATAGCTTATAGTGTTGGAACTATAAGCAGGTTTATGAAGGCACCTAAGATTTCGCACATGATGGCTGCAAAGAGGATCTTAAGATTGGAGGAGGGACAAGGATGACAGGAAGAGCATTGTGGCCTATGTGTTCATGTATGGTGGAGCTCTAATCTCCTGGAGCTCGAAGAAAGAAGATCCAGTAGCATTATCTACTTGTGAAGCTGAGTATATAGTAGCTTCCCTTGGAGCATGTCAAGGTCTGTGGTTGAGAAAAATGCTGAAAGAAATGAAGATTCAGAAGAAGGAACTAGTTTGCTTGCTGATTGATAATAAGTTAGCAATCAGTCTTGCTAAGAACCCAGTAGATCATGGGAACAACAAGCACATTGATACGAGGTATCATTTTATCAAGGACAAAGTTAACAAAGGAAAGATCAAGCTCATCTATTGCAAATCAGAAGATAATCTTGTTGATTTACTGACAAAACCACTAAAGAAAGCCAAGTTTGAAGAACTGAGAAGTAAACTGATGATTAAAATTGATTGAGGATCAAAATTAAAGGAGGGTATTGTAGTAATCCTGATCTATTTTTGGATAAGTCAGTTAGCTTTCATTTGTTAGAAAGTTAGTTAATTAGTTAGTAGTTTGTTGCTAAAAACAAAAAGTAAGGTGTTGAGTTGTTATTTTTGGTTTTATCATTTCAGTCTTTAACAATGATGTATAAATACAGTTGATCATTCAATAAGATTGTTGAGTGAGTTCACACAACAAAAAGGAATAGATTGTGATCAAAACTCTCTCTCTCCAATCTCATACATTTTTCTCTTTTTCCTGTAAGTGTGTGTAAAGGAACTCATGTTCTTGACACTAACAATGAAGACTTTATAATCATTGTTAGTAATCATAGAAAATTATTTGATATAAAATTTCGAGGGTAATTGATAATGTGATGCACCAAATGCATTAATGCTATTATCCCAATAGCACAAACTTGGATTGATAGGCATCGAAACTTGTTCTCAAATTGAGATTCCTGATGAGATTCTCAATTCTCTCTCTAACTCCATTTTTCTCCCGACTTCTTCCTCTAACTCTTGTTGTCATGCCAAAGTCATCTCCCTCGCAATATCTCTCTTAATTTTCTCCTTCTC